>NC_030822.1:43537289-43837937 GCF_001704415.2 Capra hircus | reverse complement strand
CTTTGACTGTGTGGATCACAATAAACTGTGGAAAATTCTGAAAGAGATGGGCATACCAGACCACCTGAACTGCCTCTTGAGAAATCTGTATGCAGGTCAGGAAGCAACAGTTAGAACTGGACATGGAACAACAGACTGGTTCCAAATAGGAAAAGGAGTACGTCAAGGCTGTATCTTGTTACCCTGCTTATTTAACTTCTATGCAGAGTACATCATGAGAAACACTGGGCTGGAAGAAGCACAAGCTGGAATCAAGATTGCCGGGAGAAACATCAATGACCTCAGACATGCAGATGACATCACCCTTATGGCAGAAAGTGAAGAAGAATTAAAGAGCCTCTTGATGAAAGTGAAAGAGGAGAGTGAAAAAGTTGGCTTAAAGCTCAACATTCAGAAAACTAAGATCATGGCATCCGGTCCCATCACTTCATGGGAAATAGACGGGGGAAAAGTGGAAACAGTGGCTGACTTTATTTTTCTGGGCTGCAAAATCACTGCAGATGGTGATTGCAGTCATGAAATTAAAAGACGCTTACTCCTTGGAAGGAAAGTTATGACCAACCTAGACAGCGTATTAAAAAGCAGAGATATTACTTTGCCGACTAAGGTCCTTCTAATGAAGGCTATGGTTTTTCCAGTGGTCATGTATGGATGTGAGAGTTGGACTGTGAAGAAAGCTGAGCGCTGAAGAATTGATGGTTTTGAACTGTGGTGTTGGAGAAGACTCTTGAGAGTCCGTGGACTGCAAGGAGATCCAACCAGTCCATCCTGAAGGAAATCAATCAGTCCTGGGTGTTCACTGGAAAGACTGATGTTGAAGTTGAAGCTCCAATACTTTGGCCACCTGATGCACAGAGCTGACTCATTGGAAAGGACCCTGATGCTGGGAAAGATTGAGGGCGGGAGGAGAAGGGGATGACAGAGGATGAGATGGTTGGATGGCATCATCGACTCGATAGACATGGGTTTGCGTGGATTCCGGGAGTTGGTGATGGACAGGGAGGCCTGGTGTGCTGTGGTTCATGGGGTTGCAAAGAGTCAGACACGACTGAGTGACTGAACTGAACTGAAGTGATCAGGATACCTGTCTCCCTACTGAATTGCTTATAGTTTCTGAGGTAGATATGCTTTATTTCAGGCTTTCATACCTTTGCATAAACAACCATCTCCCTGAGGTGTCTTTATCCCTTTCTCACTGGATAATGCCTCCTTGTCCATTAGAATGGAGCTCAAGGCTTCAGTTTGGTGTAACTGCTCCTCTCTGTGCTTCCAGGGTATCCTATGTTGACCTCAGTCATGGGACCTGCCTCACTGAACGGCATTTGCGGGCCTGAGTGTGTGCTAAGTTGCTTCAGCCTGCAGTTAGCCTTGTCCATATCAAGTATCCCTTCCTCCCACTTCCAATGCCTCCAGGGGGTGCAGCTGTGTCTTGTTGTTTAGGCGCTCAGTCGTGTCTGACTCTTTGTGACCCCATGAACTGCAGCACGCCAGTCTTCCCTGTTCTTCACCATCTTCCTGAGTTTGCTCAAACTCACATCCATTGAGGCAGTGATGCCATCCAATCATCTTATCCTCTGTTACCCCCTTCTCTTCTTGCTCTCAGTCTTCTGGCATGAGGGAATTTTCCAAAGAGTCGGCTCTTCACATCAGGTGGCCAAAGTACTGGAGCTTCAGCATCAGTCCTTCCAGTGAATATTCAGGATTGTCATTCATTGGTATATCCCTCTACCTGCTTCTCTAGCCCACGATTTGGCACAAGAAGATAATAAATGTTTGTTTAATGAATGAATAAGCAGCAGATTCTAGAGCCTTTAGATAGGCTTCAACTGATCAAAACTTGATTTGCTTATAATATTCCTGCCACAAGCGGCTCAGGGAAATAAGGCAAATGACACCCAGAAAAAAGCTCTTCTCTGCCAGATTTCTTGCTGGACTGGAGCCAGAAAACAGAGCCCATCATTTGTAACTAACTGCGGATCCTCAGTGTGCAGAAGGGAGCTGGTCTTCCCCATCTTTTTTTGTTACGTTTAATCCTTGTCACCTAGCTCTTTTGTGATCCAGATTAGGTCAAGTGGCAGGTAAAGTGAAACAGAATATGCCACCCTGAAATATGCCTCTCTGGCATAAGGATTATTTTGAGCTCATTATTTTGAGAAACCACAGACACAGGAGAAGCTTTGCAAACAGAGTAGAGGTTACCCTTTTGTAAGAGAAATTTACATTAGAAAGGGAAGAGCGCTATTCCTAGAGATCACTTTTCCACCCGAGGACTGATGTGCATGGCAGCACAGATTCTGTTTACCATACCCCTCCTCTTCTCATCTTCCTGTGAGCTGTCTCTCTCCCCTTTGAAGGCTCCAGACCCTTATCCTTTCCCTTGGCTCAGGATAATAAATATATAAGCCTCAATTACCTGGCTGCCTTTTGAGTCTCAAATCTTTCTGGGGCCCCCATTATGTAAGTACACGTATACCCATGTATGTGATTAAAATTGTTTTTTTTTCCCTCTGCTAATCTGTCTTTTATTATGTAAAGGGGGGGGTCTCAGCCAAGAACCTAGAAAGGTAGAGTGAAAACTATTTTTCCTCCTTTGCAGAGAGGAGGAAATTCTTGGCTGGCTTTGAAAATTCTTGAGAAGCAAAGAACAGAAAGTCGAAGGGGAAAAACTGTGTCCAGCATCTATACAGATTAGGATGGGGAGTTGGCAGGCTAGGGGACTGGAGGTGAAAATGGAGACAGGACCGAGGGAACTCACTTAAATTTTCACATTCACAAAAGCCTCAGATTATAGAGTCTGGCATGATCTCCAGAGTTACAGAGATAACACCAATAGAACTGAATGAAGAAGCTCTTCTTAAAACTCTTAATATTTCCCACTACTGACTGACCCCATCGATGGTGAAGTACAAATGAATATTTTTATAACTCTTGTAAATTATCTTGAGATTAACACAGTTCCATTGCATGAAAGTTTTGTATTAAAGCAATACTCCAATTTTGTCAATCCTGTTATAGCATCTTCTCCACTTTCTAATACACCAAGAGCTTTTATAAAAAATGGAGGTAATGACTTTCGAATGGCCCTGGCTGTGTTGGAGGATCTGAGTGAGACCCCTACATCTTGGGTGGTAGTTTGTTTGATTTTGAGGGATAAGTAAAGGCTGCTGCTGCTGCTGCTGCTGCTGCTGCTGCTGAGTCACTTCAGTCATGTCCGACTCTGTGTGACCCCAGAGACGGCAGCCCACCAGGCTCCCATGTCCCTGGGATTCTCCAGGCAAGAACACTGGAGTGGGTTGCCCTTTCCTTCTCCAATGCATGAAAGTGAAGTCACTCAGTCGTGTCTGACTCCTAGTGACCCCATGGACTGCGGCCAACCAGGCTCCTCCGTCCATGGGATTTTCCAGGCAAGAGTACTGGAGTGGGGTGCCATTGCCTTCTCCAAGTAAAGGCTAGTGGTACAATAATGGATCAGATTTATCTGACTCATGAGAGTTGATTACGTATATCTCTTTCCAACTCTGTGTTCAGCAACGTCACACAAGTAGCTTGATATTGGCTGCATTGGGAGTATTTACACCATGGAAATCAGCAAACACTACAAACCAGGGCTTTCTCTTTCTCCAAAGAACCAACTGCTAATCATTTACTAGCCCATCCTTGGTGGCAGCAGGCAGCCTTAAGCTGGAGCCAGTGGTATTTTTCTGACCTAATGATGGTGAATATGAGGGAGGAAGAACTCAAGACACTCACTGGGTGTCAAGATATAGATCCATGGGCAAGGGCTGTGTGTCAGTGCTCCCTGAACTGGTTGTGCCTCAGAATTCGCTGAAGACTTTCCCAGTCTACTGATGTTCAAGTCCGGCCTCAGAGCTACTGGATTCAAATCTCTGGGTGGGGCACAGAAGGTTTCTAAATGTTCTCAAAATGATTGTGGTCGATGAAATGGCATACGGGGATCTTTGCTATGTGTCTCAAGACACTAAGGCACCACAAGAAGATGATAAGGTGCAATTTCTGAGGACACAGATTTCCTAAACAGGTCTCCTGTCTCTTCACATAAGGCTTGTGTCACCTGTCATAGTTCGATGGGATCTGGGTTATGATGGTGACAAAGAGAATGATACAGGGCCTGAACAAGGAAGAGACTGGAATGTTATGAGGAAAATGTGCTTTGGAAAGATTTTTTTCTTTTTTTGAGTGTTTACATAAAGCTTTGCCAGAGGTATTTCTTTTGAGTTTAGTCCATTGTATCACCTGCTACTGAGTTCCTGATGGACTTCACAGGGTAATAAAATATCTTATGAGGCTGATATAACTCCAGTTCCCATTGCAGTTGAAAGTAATCTTAGTCCCAGCAAAAACTGCTGACTTGGGTTGGAGAAGACAGTGATCTCAAGGCCAAAATCTTCAATGAGGGCTGGCAGTGACCAGAAGGTTGGTAGGTAGCAGAGACCAGGGGGACAGAGGCTGGGTGTGAGGAGCCTTGAAGGAGCATGGTTTTTTCCATAAAGTGGGATGTGAGGAGGTGATGGAAACAAGATAAAGCCTGACCTGTCCTTCTGCTTTGAGTTATGTAGGATGCAGGGGGACAAATGCCCTTCCCTTGGGAGGTTGGGAAGGCACACACAGAGACCAGGTTTTTTATTAGGGGGAGATGGAGGGAGAGTTGTGTGATGAGGTTACGGATGTAAAGGAGCTCTGGAGGACACATTAGGACCATCCAGATATTTCCCACTGCTTGAAAGTGTCAGGAAGTCTCCCCAGAGTGGGATCTGGATTTCCCTACCATGGTTGTCCTGCTATATATATTGTATATCAGTTGCATCTTTTATCACACTGCATTGTAATTTTTAAAAACTGGGTTTATGTTCTATGTCCAAATTCCAGGTGCAGTGAAAACAGCCTAGGTCTTGAAATGTGGCAGGCCTAGGTTTGAATTCCAATTCTTTTTTTCTAGCTATGAAGTTTTTGGCAAGTCATTTCACCGGTCTGATCCTCAGTTTATTCATACATAAAATGAGTACAGTGACTCTATCTACTTTTGAGTTGCAATGGAGAATAAATCAGATATTGTCTGGAAGATTCCACTGTATTGTCTGAGATACAATAGGCTCCAATAATACTTAGCCCTTCCTCCTTGACTAAATCATCTTCGGTTCTTCATGGTCTGACACCATTCATGGTTTCATGAAGGTGCACAAAATATGTTGGTAAATTATGAGCTGGTTAACGGAATGAATGGGTAAGTGAATAAAGGAATTAATTAATTAATGCTAATTTTAAGAAAGACAGGTTATTGCAAACATTGAAAGTTGAAAGGACTCATCCATGGTGGAAGGAACTTCTCTTGCAGTTCAAGTATTTAGCCCAGGCCAGATCTTCTGTCCTGTTTTGAGGTCAGGGCCATTCCTTTGTCCTGACCTTGGCATAATGAGGCATGAAAAGCTTGTAGCTTTTTTTTCTATTTTAATCCTTCTCTCCATTTAATGGGCTATATTTCCTCTGGAAACAGTAGGGTGAACATCACCAAGATAATGGGTAATAACATTAACATTACCACCACTGGCATGATCCAGATATTATTCAATTAAAGTAATAACTCCTAATGCAGGATGAATTGTTTTTATCTTGAAAATCTAATTCAGCCATCAGCTCACCATCATATTCAGATGACAGAAATTACCTTTAAGTCATAGATCTGTAATGTGATATTGAAATAGAATTCTAATTATATTTTATGATGTTATATTATAGATGTTTTTAAGGTCAGAGTGTATAGCTTGTTATGTTTTCATTTTCTATCCCAGGCAATTTAAAATCCTTTTCAAATATATAATGAACAAAAATTAGAAAATTTGGGGAGCAAAATCACTTCAAAGAAGTGCTTAAAACAACCTAACAGTGTCACCTTTGTGAAGGTAATAATAAAAAGACTATCATTGTTACTTAACTTTTATACTGCCTTCTGAAGACAGAGATGCGGAAGAACAGTCACCTTCCCATAGCGGAATTTAAGAGCTTTGTCACCTAGGATGTTGGCTGGACCATGTCCAGCGAATACCTCTCCTTTCCTGGCCCAGCACCTTGATTTTGGTGGTATGTGCAGAGGGTATCAAGAGGAAATGGTTCCTACTACCAAATTGTCAAGATGTAGAAGAAATACTCAACAGTGAGAAATAGGACAGTCAAATGGACTTTATGTATCTATGAGGGCTTGGGTCTGAGCCACCAGCCCTGGGTCAGGAAGATCCCCTGGAGAAGGGAATGGCAACCCTCTCCAGTATTCTTGTCTGGAGAATTCCAAGGACAGAGGAGTCTGGCTGGCTACAATCCATGGGGCCGCAAAGCATCGGACACAATTCAAATACACACAGACACATGAGTGCTTTGGTAGCACAACAGCCATATGTTGTCAAATCTTTTTGAGAAGCCATAATCTTAACAGAATATGAAAAGGAAAAAAGATATGACACTGAAAGATGAAGTTCCCAGGTGAGTTCAATTCAGTTGATCAGTTGTGTCCAGCTCTTTGAGACCCCATGAACTGCAGCATGCCAGGATTCCCTGTCCATCACCAACTCCTGGAGCTTGCTCAGATTCATGTCCATAGAGTTGGTGATGCCATCCAACCATCTCATCCTCTGTCCTCTTTTCTTCCTGCCTTCAATTTTCCCAGCATCAGGGTCTTTTTCAATGAATCAGTTATTCCCATCAGGTGTCCAAGTATTGGAGTTTCAGCTCCAGCATCAGTCCTTCCAATGAATATTCAGGACTGATTTTCTTTAGGATTGACTGGTTTAATCTCCTTGTGGTCCAAGCAATTCTCAAAAGTCTTCTCCAACACCACAGTTCAAAAGCATCAGTTCTTTGGTGCTCAGCTTTCTTTATGGTCCATATCTCACATCCATGCATGACTACTGGAAAAACCATAGCTTAGACTACATGGACCTTTGTTGGCAAACTAATGTCTCTGCTTTTTAACATGCTGTCTAGGTTGGTCATAGCTTTTCTTATAAGGAGTGTCTTTTAATTTCATGGCTTCAGTCACCATCTGCAATGATTTTGGAGCTCAAGAAAATAGTTTCTCACTGTTTCCATTGTTTCCCCATCTATTTGCCATGCTAGTGGAGGTGATGGAATTCCAGTTGAGCTATTTCAAATCCTGAAAGATGATGCTGTGAAAGTGCTGCACTCAACATGCCAGCAAATTTGGAAAACTCAGCAGTGGCCACAGAACTGGAAAAGGTCAGTTTTCATTCCAATCCCAAAGAAAGGCAATGCCAAAGAATGCTCAAACTACTGCACAATTGCACTCATCTCACATGTTAGTAAAGTAATGCCCAAAATTCTCCAAGCCAGGCTTCAGCAATATGTGAACTGTGAACTTCCAGATGTTCAAGCTGGTTTTAGAAAAGGCAGAGGAACCAGAGATCAAATTGCCAACATCCTCTGGATCATTGAAAAAAACAAGAGAGTTCCAGAAGAACATCTATTTCTGCTTTATTGACTATGCCAAAGCCTTTGACTGTGTGGATCACAATAAACTGTGGAAAATTCTGAAAGAGATGGGAATATCAGACCACCTGAACTGCCTCTTGAGAAATCTGTATGCAGGTCAGGTAGCAACAGTTTGAACTGGACACGGAGCAACAGACTGGTTCCAAATAGGAAAAGGAGTATGTCAAGGCTGTATATTGTTACCCTGCTATTTAACTTCTATGCAGGGTACATCATGAGAAACACTGGACTGGAAGAACACTATGCTGGCAAGTTGGAATCAAGATTGCCGGGAGAAATATCAATAACCTCAGATATGCAGATGACACCACCCTTATGACAAAAGCTGAAGAGGAACTAAAAAGCCTCTTGATGAACGTGAAAGAGGAGAGTGAAAAAGTTGGCTTAAAGCTCAACATTCAGAAAACGAAGATCATGGCATCTGGTCCCATCACTTGATGGGAAATAGATGGGGAAACAGTGGAAACAGTGTCAGACTTTATTTTTTGGGGGCTCCAAAATGACTGCAGATGTTGATTGCAGCCATGAAATTAAAAGACACTTACTCCTTGGAAGGAGAGTTATGATCAACCTAAGTGAAAGAAAGTGTAAGTGAAGTCGCTCAGTCGTGTCTGACTCTGTGACCCGCGGACTGTAGCCCACCAAGCTCCTCCATCCATGGGATTCTCTGGCAAAAATAGTGGAGTGGGTTGCCATTTCCTTCTCCAGGGGATCTTCCTGACCCAGGGATCGAACCTAGGTCTCCCATCTTGCAGGCAGATGCTTTAACCTCTGCACCACAGTCTCCCAGAAAACCTCCTATAGAGAGACAGAACTTCAGATCCAAGTACTAACATCAAAGATTTCAAGGGAGGAAAGGAAGCCAGGTTGAAAGAAGAGGGGGAGGAGGTGGGAGACGAGGGGGTGGTGGTGAAAGGGGTGCCCTTACAGACGACTCCTGCCACCTACAGATACCCAGGCATTATGGGGGGCCTCCAGAGAAGGGAGGACTGGAACTCAGCCCTACCAGAAATCAGACCAGACCAGAACTAGGATTCAAGTTCTCTGCCAAGAGGAGGTGATCAGTCTCCAATCCTCAGCTCAGGCTGAGGGCCCTTCGACCAGATTCCTGCATCCAGGACTAGGGGACTAGAAAAACAGGAAAGGATAGGAAGGGTTAAGGAGAGGAAAGAGAGAGGGAAGGGGAGAGAGGTCAATAAAGTCTCTTGTTCCTTACCAGTCGGGGCACTCTGGTCAGTTGTCCATGTCAGGAGGAGACCAGGGACAAAAGGGTCCCAGTTGCGGCTGCTGGGTCTGGTCCATTGGCAGGCAAGCTGGCCCCTGAGTACCCCGAGTGGTCAGGATGTCAGTCTCAGAGAAGAAGAGTCCCCGCCAGAGTTGCCATTTGTTGCAGGAAGGCGGACCCCTTCCAGGGCCCGAAACTGGGCTCTTGTCTAACACTCAGAAATGAATTGTCTGAGGAGACACATGTGTTGACAAAGCAAGAGATTTTATTGGGAAAGAGCACCCTGGTGGAGAGCAGTAGGGTAAGGAAAAGCATATTAAAAAGCAGAGACATTACTTTGCCAACAATGGTCCATCTAGTCAAGGCTATGGTTTTTCCAGTAATCATGTATAGATGTGAGAGTTGGACTGTGAAGAAAGCTGAGCGCTGAAGAATTGATGGTTTTGAACTGTGGTGTTGGAGAAGACTCTTGAGAGTCCCTTGGACTGCAAGGAAATCCAACCAGTTCATTCTAAAGGAGATCAGTCCTGGGTGTTCTTTGGAAGGAATGATGCTAAAGCTGAAACTTCAATACTTTGGCCACCTCATATAAAGAGTTGGCACATCGGAAAAGACTCTGATGCTGGGAGGGATTGGGGGCAGGAGGAGAAGGGGACGACAGAGGATGAGATGGCTGGATGGCATCACTGACTCGATGGACATGAGTTTGAGTGAACTCTGGGAGTTGGTGATGGACAGGGAGGCCTGGCATGCTGCGATTCATGGGGTCGCAAAGAGTTGGACACAACTGAGCGACTGAACTGATGGGATCAGATGCCATGATCTTCATTTTCTGAATGTTGAGTTTTAAGCTAGCTTTTTCACTCTACTAATTTCACTTTCATCAAGAGGTTCTTTAGTTTCTCTTTGCTTTCTGCCATTAGGGTGGTGTCATCTGCATATCTGATGACCCAGGTCAGCAGGTGCCCAATATACTACTGGAGAAGAGTGGAAAAATAGCTCCAGAAAGAATGAAAAGGCAGAGCTAAAGTGGAAACAATGTCCAGTTGTGGATGTGTCTGGTGGTGAAAATAAAGACTGATATTGTAAAGAACAATACTGCATAGGAACCTGGAATGTTAGGTCCATGAATCAAGGTAAATTGGAAGTGGTCACAGGAGATGGCAAGAGTGAACATCAACATTTTAGGAATCAATGAACTAAAATGGACTGGAATGGGGGAATTTAATCCATATGATCATTATATCTACTACTGTGGGCAAGAATCCCTTAGAACAAATGGAGTAGCCCTCATAGTCAACAAAAGAGTCTGAAATGCAGTACCTGGGTGCAATCTCAAAAATGACAGAATGATCTATGCTCGTTTCCAAGGCAAACCATTCAATATCACAGTAATCCAAGTCTATGCCCCAGACACTAATACCAAAGAAGCTGAAGTTGAATGGTTCTCTGAAGACCTACAAGACCTTCTAGAACGAATACCCCCAAAAGATGTCCTTTTCATCATAGGGGACTGGAGTGCAAAAGTAGGAAGTCAAGAGATACCAGGAGTAACAGACAAGTTTGACCTTAGAGTACAGAACGAGGCAGGGCAAAGGTGAACAGAGTTTTGCCAAGAGAATGCACTGGTCATAGCAAACACCCTCTTCCAACAACACAAGAGAAGACTCTACACATGGACACCACCAGATGGTCAATACTGAAATCAGATTGATTACCTTCTTTGCAGCCAAAGATGGAGAAGTTCTATACAGTCAGCAAAAACAAGACCAAGAGCTGACTGTGGCTCAGGTCATGATCTCCTTATTGCAAAATTCAGACTTAAACTGAAGAAAGTAGGGAAAACCACTAGGCCATAAGCAAAGTAATGCTCAAATTTCTTCAAGTCAGGCTTCAACAGTATGTGAACTGAGAAATTCCAGATGTTCAAGCTGGATTTACAAAAGGCAGAGGAACAGAGATCAAATTGTCAACATCTATTGAATCATAGAGAAAACAAAAGAATTCCAGAAAGACATCTACTTCTGCTTCATTGACTACACTAAAGCCTTTGACTGGGTAGATCATAACAAACTGTGGAAAATTCTTAAAGAGATGGGAATACCAGACCACCTTACCTGCCTCCTGAGAAACCTGTATAGAGGTGAAAAAGCAACAGTTAGAATGGGACATGGAAAAACAGACTGCTTCAAAACTGGAAAAGCAGTACGTCCAGGCTGTATATTGTTACCCTGCTTATTTAACTTATATGCAGAGTACCTCATCCAGATAATGAATCTGCTTATTTAACTTATATGCAGAGTACATCATCTGGATAATGCTGGGCTGGATGAAGCACAAGTTGGAATCAAGATTGTCAGGAGAACTATCAATAACCTCAGTTGTGCAGATGATACCACCCTTATGGCAGAAAGTGAAGAGGAGCTAAAGAGCCTCTTGATCAAAGTGAAAGAGGAGAGTGAAAAAGTTAGCTTAAAACTCAGCATTCAGAAAACTAAGATCATGGCATCTAGTCCCATCACTTCATGGCAAATAGATGGGGAAACAATAGAAACAGTGACAGACTTTATTTTCTTGGGTTCCAAAATCACTGCAGATGGTGACTGCAGCCACGAAAAGACACTTTCTCCTTGGTAGAAAAGCTATGACAAACCTCAACAGTGTATTAAAAAGCTAAGACATTACTTTGTCAACAAAGGTCCGTATAGTCAAAGCTATGGTTTTTGCTGTAGTCACGTGTGGATGTGAGAGTTGGACTATAAAGAAGGCTGAGCATTGAAGAACTGATGCTTTTGAACTGTGGTGTTGGAGAAGATGATTGAGAGTCCCTTGGACTGCAAGCAGATCAAACCAGTCAATCCTACTGGAAATCAGTCCTCAATATTCATTGGAATCACTGATGCTGAAGCTCCAATACTTTGGCCACCTGATGTGAAGAACCTACTCATTGGAAAAAACCCGGATGCTGGGAAAGATTGAAGGCAGGAGGAGAAGGGGACGACAGAGAATGAGATGGTTGGATGGCATCACCAAGTCCATGCACATGAGTTTGAGCAAGCTCCAGGAGATGGTGAAGGACAGGAAGCCTGGCATGCTGCAGTCCATGGTCTCACAAAGAATCAGACACGACTGAGCAACTGAACAACAACATATCTTAACAGAATTTTGCCTGGGAAGCAGGTAGTTGAAGCAAGGGGATATAGCCGAATGGTTTTAATGGACAGAGTCATGGAGCTCTTTTAGTCAAATGTATTCACCTCCATTAGAAGGACAGACTTGCTTTGTAGTAGCCATCATGTCAGCTGACTACTCTTTTGAGGCAAGAAGACCTTCACAAATTCCTTCTCTTTAACCACTGTCTTTCTAGAGGCCATGCTAGAAACTCCCTCTTATCTATATCTTCCTTCAGCCAGGCTACAGTGCTATACAGATAGGTGGCGCCTCTACAATATATATTTGACTTTAGAGGACACATCCCAGTTGTGATGATTGGAATTTGGTCATCACCCGCTCACAAGCAAATTTCAGGGGTCCTTCTGTGCTGGTTCTGAACTCCTTCAGCTCTTATGGGGTGCCTTCCTGTTCTCAGGCAGTGGTCCCTTGCCTTGCCTGATACATACTGTCCATCCTTTCAATTAGGCAGAGAGGCTAGGACTTGGATAGTTTTGCCTTTACAGTCTGAATTTAACTGTTAAATTTTTCTAGCAAAGGATGAATTTTCCTGCTATTTTTCAATAAAGTTGGACGTGACCACAAAAGGTAGGAACATTGCAGTGAGAAAGAAATAGGAAGGTGCCATAAATGGATGTGATGAAGAAGAAATCTGTATTTATTTGGGTTCTTCCAAGTGAGCTAGATAAAATGGCATCCAGCACAGATGGCAGTGAGTTGGGGACAGGCTTGGTAGCAGGGTAACTTTCTGCACCCACACAGCAGGAAAAGCCCTAGGAGGTGGGAACAATTCAGGGAAAGCCCCAGGGGAAGGCAGCTTCCTCTTCAGCTGAGATGGGGCTCAGTTGCCTCCCTTCCCACCTAGTGCTTCGTTCATTTCCCACAGCCCAGAGCAGAATTCAGCCTTCCGCTGCTGAGAAACAGCACAGTTATTCTATCCAAACTGTCAACAGTCAGAGCTCATTTCCACCTCGCCTGCAATTGGGTTTGCAGTTTGCTTTGCTGGGCTGTTCCTAATCTGTCCTGAGACCATCACACAGCCTTCCTTGTGGCACTGAACTGAGCCGATGGATGGAGGAGGCATGGCTTGGGTCACATTTCACAGGTCCCTAGGCAATCCCGTTGCCCACTTGTCACCAGGGCCAGGAATATATTGGCTGCCAGGCTATGCCTAGCACCCGAATGCTCCTGGAACAAATGTCAGTCTGATCCAGGACTGACACCTCACTTATTCCCCACTCATTTATTAGGTGTCTACTATGTGGACCAGGTGCTGGGAACACAGAGATGATTAAGACACTGTGGTTCCTGCCCTCAAGGAGCTCGTATTTTATCAGGGGGACAGACGGCACACATGACGACAAGTCAGAGAGATATGAACCCCTGAGGCCACGGCACAGTAAGAAGGAAGCATTCATTCTTTCTGAAGTGGCTGAGTGCCCACCAGCTATTTCACACACTGCTTGACAGAGACAGGAAGCAGACCCTGTGGGGGAAGAAGAGAGAACCTGGGAGGGAGGAGGGTGTCAAATAATTGGCTTTCCCAAGTACTACTTTCCATCTCCTTGTAAGGAATGGTTCTGAGAGCCATACACGTCACAGATGGGACTAAGTCAGGAAGACTCTGGGGCTATCATCAAACAAAACCAAAGAGGGCACGTCTGTGTGTTTCAGCACAAATTACTAGCTATAGTGCAATGTGGATGAGAAATATCACATTTTCCATTTCTTGAACATCTAGGCTAGGGGTTTGCAAGCTGTAGTGTGTGTTAGAGTCACTAGGGGGCTTGTTAAAACAGACTGCTGGACCGCTGTCCCCCAAATTTCTGGCTCAGTGAGTTTGGGGTGGGGCCTGGGGAGAATCTGCATTTCTAACACGTGCCCAAGGGCCAACCACTGACCTAGATAATACCTGTCACATAAGAATAAATGGAAGTTATGAATGGTATTAGGCCCTGTGCTTAGCGCTTTACAGACACTAGCTAACTTAACCCTCATAATAGCACTATATTGCAGAAATTATACTGTATCATTCTGTTATACACGAGAAAAGGGAGACATAGATCTCAATATTTGCCTAGGGTTACAGAACTAATAAGTGGCAGGGATGAGATTTAAACCTCAGCATTTTTGAGTGGAGAACCCATGTTTTTCTGTCAGTTTATTCTCCCTCTTAACTAGAGAAATGTTTTTTTCTTCCTTTTTTTAATATATAGAAACTAAACAGATTTGACTATAAATAAGTGAATTCTAGAGTCATAATACCCTTATTCCATTTCAAATACATCCTCACATATATTATTATAATTGTACCACAAGAGACAGTGACAAGACCATTTATTTCCTTCCTGAAAATAGTTGTGAGAATATTTGAGAGACTGTGAGCTGGCAGTACCCTGAGCCCAAGGACCCTCCTAAGCCAGCAGCCATCAATCCTCTTTTAAAACTAATGGAACACATTTTGTTAAATAAAAGTTATTTTCAGAAGCACAATATATAAGCAGACAGGAACTTTCAGTCTTATGAAATAGGTGGTGGTGCTGGCAGAAACGAGCACTTGAGCACTGTGGGCAGAAACTGAGATCTCTTCCCACAGAAGCATCAGCTCTGATACAAACAAGAGAATCATCCGCCTGCTTTGTAGGATGCAAAAGTGGATCTGTGAGTTGCTCAGAAGCAGGAAGGAGGCAGAAGCAGCCCCAGTGAACATGCCGGACACATGTCCCCTTCCCCTAGGGAGTGCTTTACCAATACTCTAGGGAGGTGGGGTTGGTTGGTTGGATGGAGTTGTGGAGAGGCAGCCTCAAAGGAATGACTTTAGCACTAGTTAGATCTGCTTCATATTTATGGTTGATAAACTGTTTAGTGAGCTACTTAGTTCATTTCTTGTCAACTAATTCTTCTGTAGTCTCTGTGAAGTTGAGCAGAATGCCACATCAGATATTTCTAAAGAACAGGGCTCACCACCAAGCAAGCCCAACTGATAACTACCATTTCTAGGCAATGAGAGATTCATGTGCGCAGCCACTCCTCATAGAGGTAGTCTCTGCACATTATTTGCTTCTGCTTGGATGAGTGGCTCAGTTCTTACAGTGTGTTCAAAGTTTCCTATGACTCACTACCCAGGTTAGATAAGAAGACCCTCTGCACATATGGACTTCTTGGTGGCTCAGCAGTAAAGAATCCACCTGCCAATGCAGGAGATTCAGGAGACTTGGGTTCAATCCCTGGGTTGAGAAGATCTTCTGGAGAAGGAAAGGCAACCCACTCCAGTATTCTTGCCTCAGAAATCCCATGAACAGAGAAGCCTGGTGGGTTACAGTCCATGGGGTCGCAAAGAGTTGGACATGAGTGAGCAACTAAACACCACACTGCGCTCATAGGACTGATTCATAAGCCACCTCCAGATATTAACTTTATTATTTAGAGCTGCATCTCATCCACCATCACCTATTTCTACTTGAGTTGAAAGAACCAACCAATACTCATGCCCTCTGTCTTCCATATGGTAATAACTTGCAGTCAGGTGTGGCCATGTGGCTAACATTTAGCCAATGTGATACAAACTTTTGGATCACTTTTTTTGTGTGTGTGGGTTAAGTTTTATCTGGGGCAAAATGAGGACTGCAGTCCATGAGGCAGCACCTCAGATGGCTCTGAGAAACTGCTCCATAAAGGCAATGGGGTAAGGTCAATATATAAGACTTTGGTGAAGGGGAATTCAATGAAATCAAACGCTTACTTTACAAGAGGTTTTCTGGTAGCCACGAAGATCTGATGTCATCATGAAGGGATTTAGTACGTTTCTAGATGTTAGGAGATGCAAGGATTGAAAATGAAAGTGTTAGTTGCTCAGCTGTGTCCAACTCTTCTCTACCCCATGGACTGTAGCCTGTCAGGCTTCCCTGTAGGGATCATAAAATCTGTTTCTGAAAATATCCAACTGTCTAAATACCTGTCCCACCAGATTCGCTGGAGCACAGAGTGCCTGTCTCCACCCTGAACTCCCTCAAGGGGTGTCGAAGATCAACAGGCGCAGCAGTACAGGGTTCAGTCTCCACAGAGGCAGACGGCAAACGCCCTTGTTCCGTCACTGGCAATGCCCTCAGTGCCAGCTTGCAGTGGACAGGGCCCCTTGTGGTTGTAAATTCTGCCGTACTTGGGGAGGCATTTCATGATCATTTTGTCCCAAGTTGCTAGGAAGGCTCATTCCCAGTTCTGAAGAAGGTTTCTGCTGATAGGCCATTCAATGTGCTATTAATGGACGAGGTCTTCATAGTCAAAGATCTCTGGATACCTGTCTTCTAGTTGTGGTCCAGGAAAATATTCACTCTCATTGCATCTTCCCATATCTGGAGTCACACTATTACAATCATTGATCACGTATTGAGCTGTACATTTGATCAACAGCTTCAAGTCTAGTTATCATTGTTTTCATTGGAGGCTCAGTCATACACTTGGTAATAAAAGAGACAATAATCTTGTAAAACAGGTAAACTACAAACAATATAGCTAATAACATTAGTGGAATTCTAAGTAAATATTTCAGCTGTGAGCCTCCCTCACCGAACCAGTTTTTTAAAAAGACCATCAGGACTAGGGAATGGGTCACTTAAGGAGGAAATCTGATTTCTCATATGGTTCACCATGTGTGTTACATTAAAGGATTCATCATGTATGAAAACGCAGCATTCAGTTTGTATTATAGAAGGGGTACCCCCCTGAGATGCTGCAAGGGTGCCAAGGGCCATGTGGTTTTGTAGCACCGCTTTTCTCATCATAGAGATCTCAGAGTGCAGTAAACTAATAGCCTGGTTACTATCATTTGAAACTTAGTGAGTGAAAGTTGTTAACACTTCACTATGGCCAATTCATCCTCCAATCCCAATGAAGACAAAAAATAGCTGCTAAATTGTCATACCAGTTGAATACACATGTCTTGACTCATTGAGCTCACATCAATGTTAGATTGGCTAGAGTTACCTCTAATTGGCTACCTATATGACCTTGAGTTCCCGGGAATCCCAGGCTACACCTTTCTATCAGGAATAGAAAGAACAGGACTGAATTCTCTTCTAAAATAAACTTCCTAGAAGGTATCTAATCAGGGCCCTGGAGGGGGGAAATTCAACAAGGTAACCCAGAAGTACTAGACACAGGTAATTGGCCACAAACTCAACTGGATCATCTTTTAAAAGAAGCTGTTTGCCCTCTGTTTTCATTCCCTTCTTCATTTCCTGCTGCTTGGGAAGAAGTAACAACTAGAGCACCTGTCTTGGACCCAGATGTGGGAGCCATGTGCAGAGCTTGGTGGAAACAGACCACCAACGTTGTGTTACTCATCATTGTGACTATTATGTGCAAGGGAAGGAAACTTCTATCTGATTTAAATCTGCATATCTTTGGTCTCTTTATTACAACAGCTTAGGTTTTATCTTATGTGTGGACCCAAGATGACCATCAGTTTTCCACTGTTCCCATTACATAAGATGTGGGGGTCTGCTCCCCTCCTCTTGAATATAGGGATATTTGTGATGTCTTTGGCCAGTTTCTGAGCCCACGCCTTAAGAAACAGGCAGCTTCTACTATCTGTCTTTTGGAAACCCCTAACTAATCATATAAGAGGTTTGACTCCCTGAGACCACCACTCTGGAGGCCATGTGTAGGCACTATAGTTGACAGTCTCAGGCTTCCAAAAACCCCTCCAAGGTCCCAGACATATGCAGGATACCATCTTGGACTCTTTAGACCAGCCTATCTGTTGACTGAAAATTATGAATAACCTGATCAAGAGTACTCTGAGCAGAAGAAATTAGCCAGGTTGTCATGAGGAAGACAATGTGTGGAACTGCTATACTGACCTTGTGGCTATGAAGAGAGCCATTGGTGTCACTTTAAAAATGGAATTATTTATAATAATCAAGATATGGAAGCAATCTAAGTGTCCATCAACAGATGAATGGACATGGTGTGGTTGTTGTTCAGTCGCCCAGTTGTGTCCGACTCTTTGTGACCCCATGGATGGCAGCACACCAGGCCTCTCTGTCCCTCACCATCTCCCAAAGTTTGCCCAAGTTCATGTCCACTGCACTGGTGATGCCATCCAGCCATCTCATCCTGATATCCTCTTCTCCTTCTGCCCTCAATCTTTCCCAGCATCAGTGACTTTTCCAAAGAGTCAGGTGTTGTATCAGAGAGCAAAATACTGGAGTTTCAGCTTTAGCATCAGTACATCCCATGAGTATTCACAGTTGATTTTCCTTCAGATTGAATGGTTTGATCTCCTTGCAGTCCAAGGGATTCTCAGGAGTCTTTTCCAGAACCACAGTTTGAAGGTATCAATTCTTTGGCACTCCACCTTCTTTATGGTCCAGGTCTCAAAACCATGTGACCACTGGGAAGACCAAGCCTTGACTATATGGGCCTTTGTGAGCAGAGCAATGTCTTTGCTCTTCAACGCACTATCTAGGTTTGTCATAGCTTTCCTGCCAAGAAGCAAATGTCTTCTGATTTCATGGTTGCAGTCACCACCTGCAGTGAGTTTAGAGCCCAAGAAGAGGAGAATCTGTCACTACTTACACATTTCCCCCCTCTATTTGCCATGAAGTAATGGGGCTAGATGTCATAATCTTAGGTTTTTTTTTTTAATATTTAGTTTTAAGCTGGCTCTTTCACTCTCCTCCTTCAGCCTCATCAAGAGGCTCTTTAGTTTCTCTTCACTTTCTGCCATTAGAGTGGTATCATCTGTGTATCTGAGGTTATTGATGTTTCTCCCACCTATCTTGATTCCAGCATGCAACTTATCCAGCCTGGCATTTCTCATGATGTGCTCAGCGTATAGATTAAACAGAGTGACAGCAGACAGCCCTGCTGTACTCCTTTCTTAATCTTGCACCAATCAGTTGTTCATACGGGGTTCTAACTATTGCTTCTTGACCTACATACAGTTTTCTCAGGAGACAGATAAGACAGTCTAGTATTCCCATCTCTTTAAGAGCTTGCCACAATTTACTATGATCCCCACAGCCAAAGATTTTGGCCTAGTAGATGAAACAGAGGTAGATGTTTTTCTGGAATTCCCTAGCTTTCTCTATGATCCAGCGAATCTTGGCAATTTGCTCGCTGGTTCCTCTTCCTTTTCTAAACCCAGTTTAGACATATGGATTTTGTTGGTTTGCATCATGCTGAAGCCTAGCATGCAAGATTTTAGGCCCGACCTTACTAGCATGGAAGATGAGTGTGATTGTCTGACGCTAGCACATTCTTTAGTACTGTCCTTCTTGGGAATTAGGGTGAAGATTGACCTTTTCCAGTCTTGTGACCACTGCTGGGTCTTCCAGATTTGCTGACATATTGAATGCAGCACCTTGATGGCATCATCCTTCAGGGTTTTGAATAGCTCTACTGAAATTTTGTCGCACCCACTAGCTTTATTAACAGCTGTGCTTTCTAAGGCCAGTTTGACTTCGCTCTCCAGAATATCTGGCTCTGGGTGGCTGACCACACCATCATAGTAATCTGGTTCATTTAGATCTTTTTTGTACAGTTCTTCCATGTATACTTTCCATCTCTTCTTGATCTCTTCAGCATCTACTTGGTCCCTACTGTTTTTTGTCTTTATTGCACCCATCTTTAGGCAAAATGTTCCCTTGCTATCTCCAATTTTCCAGAAAAGATCTCTCGTCTTTCCCCTTCCGTTGTTTCCTTCTAGTTTTATACACTGTTCGTTGAGGAAGGACTTCTTGTCTCTCCATGCTGTTCTTTGGAAATCTGCATTTAGTTGGATATATCTTTCCCTTTCTCCCTTGCTTTTTGCTTCTCTTCTTTCCTTAGCTATTTGTAAGGCCTCCTCAGATAACCACTTTGCCTTCTCGCTTTTCTTTTTCTTTGGGATGGTTTTGTTTGCTGCCTCCTGTACACGTTATGGGCCTCCATCCATAGTTCTTCAGGCATACTACTTACAAGTTCTTGAATCTATTCATTACCTTAGTGGCACCCCACTCCAGTACTCTTGCCTAGAAAATCCCATGGATAGAGGAGCCTGGTAGGCTGCGGTCCATGGGGTCGATAAGAGTCGGACATGACTGAGAGACTTCACTTTCACTTTTCACTTTCATGCATTGGAGAAGGAAATGGCAACCGACTCCAGTGTTCTTGCCTGATGAATCCCAGGGACGTGGGAGCCTGGTGGGCTGCCATTTATGGGGTCGCACAGGGTTGGACACAACTGAAGCGACTTAGCAGCAGCAGCAGCATGTTCATAGGGGATTTGATTTAAGTCGTACCTGGCTGGCACAGTGGTTTTCCCTGCTTTCTTTAGTTTAAACCTGAATTTTGTTGTGAGAAGCTGATGATCTGAGCCATAGTGAGGTTCAGGTCCTTTTTTTTGCTGACTGTATACAGCTTCTCCATCTTCAGCTACAAAGGATGTAATCAATTTGATTTCAGTATTGGCCGTTTGGTGAAGTCCATGTGTAAAGTCATCTCTTGTGTTGTTGAAAAAGGATATTTGCTATGACTAGTGCATTCTCTTGGTAGAATTCAGTCAGCCTTTGCCCTGCTTCATTTTGTTCTCCAAGGCCAAACTTGCCTGTTTCTCCAGGTATCTCTTGATTTTCTACTTTTGCATTCCAATCCCCAACGATGAATAGAACTTTTTTTTTTTTTTTTGGTGTTAGTTCTAGGAGGTTTTCTAGGTCTTCATAGAACTGATCAGCTTCTTCAGTATTGGTGGTAGGGGCATAGACTTGGATTGCTGTGATGTTGAATGGCTTGCCTTGGAAATGAACCGAGATCATTCTGTCATTTTTGAGGTTGCACCCAAGTACTGCATTTCTGACTCTTGTTGACTATGAGGGCTACTCCATTTCTTCTATGGGATTCTTGCCCACAGTAGTAGATATAATGGTCATTTGAATTAAATTCACCCATTCCAGTCCATTTTAGTTCACTGGTTCCTAAGATGTTGATGTTTATTCTCACCATCTCTTGCTTGACCACATCCACCACATTCATGTTAGGTCCATGAATCAAGGTAAATTGGATGTGGTCAAGCAGGAGATGTGTGGTAAGTGTATATACTCTCTCTCTCTCTCTCTCTCTATATATATATATATATATATATATATGCTACATATATACCACTATATTTGAAAGAATCTGCCTGCAATGTGGGAGACCCTGGGTTGGGAAGATCCCCTGGAGAAGAGAATGGCTACCCACTCCAGTATTCTTGCCTCTAGGATTCCATGGACAGAGGAGCCTGGTGGGCTACAGTCTATGGGACTGCAAAGACTCAGACACAACTGAGCAACTAACACTTTCACATATACCACTATATACATATATTTATGAAGTTTTGCCATTTTCAATAACATGGGTGGGCTTGGAGGGTATTATGCTTAGTGAAATGTTAGAGAAAGACAAATACTATATGTCATCACTTATACGGAGAATCTAAGAAAATAAACTAGTGAATATAACAAAATAGAAACAGGTTCACAAATATAGACAACAAACTAGTGGTTACCAGTGGAAAGAGGGAAAGGGGAGGGGCAATAGAGGGGTAGGCGATTATAGATACAAACTACTCTGTTGTACTACAAGGATATATTGTACAGTACAGGGAATATAGTCAAGATTTTATAATAACTATAAGTACGGTACTGGCTTTAAAAATTGTGAATCACTATGTTGAACACCTGAAACTTATATAATATCATAAATTAACTATACTGTAATTTTAAAAATGGCAGAGTGGAAAGATGTAAGTGTCCTAGTCTCTGATGACATTGATGAACCCCTGTTTTTCTACCTGTCTCCAGATTTCTCACTTAGTATGCTGTGCGTGTGTGCGCTCGGTCGTGTCTGACTCTTTGAAGCCCATGGACTGTAGCCCACCAGGCTCCTCTGCCCACGGAATTGTCTGAGCAAAAATACTGGAGTGGGGTACCATTTCCTATTTCAGGGGACCTTCCCACCCCAGGGATCAAACCTGCGTCTCCTGCGTCTCCTGCGTCTCCTTCATTGGTAGGCAGATTCTTTACCGCTAGTGCCACCTGGGAAGCCCCCTCACTTAGTGAGATACTACTCTGCTTATTTTAACTTATATGCAGAGTACATCATGAGAAACACTGGGCTGGAAGAAACACAAGCTGGAATCAAGATTGCCGGGAGAAATATCAATAACCTCAGATATGCAGATGACACCACCCTTATGGCAGAAAGTGAAGAGGAACTAAAAAGCCCTTGATGAATGTGAAAGAGGAGAGTGAAAAAGTTGGCTTAAACCTCAACATTCAGAAAACGAAGATCATGGCATCTGGTCCCATCACTTCATGGGAAATAGATGGGGAAACAGTAGAAACAGTGTCAGACTTTATTTTTTGGGGCTCCAAAATCACTGCAGATGGTGATTGCAGCCATGAAATTAAAAGATGCTTACTCCTTGGAAGGAAAGTTATGACCAACCTAGATAGCATATTCAAAAGCAGAGACATTATTTTGCCGACTAAAGTCCGCCTAGTCAAGGCTATGGTTTTTCCAGTAGTCATGTATGGATGTGAGAGTTGGACTGTGAAGAAGGCTGAGCACTGAAGAATTGATGCTTTTGAACTGTGGTGTTGGAGAAGACTCTTGAGAGTCCCTTGGACTACAAGGAGATCCAACCAGTCCATTCTGAAGGAGATCAGCCCTGGTATTTCTTTGGAAGAAATGATGCTAAAGCTGAAACTCCAGTACTTTGGACACCTCTTGTGAAGAGTTGACTCATTGGAAAAGACTCTGATGCTGGGAGGGATTGGGGGCAGGAGGAGAAGGGAACGACAGAGGATGAGATGGCTGGATGGCATCACAGACTCGATGGACGTTGAGTCTGAGTGAACTCCAGGAGTTGGTGATGGACAGGGATGCCTGGCGTGCTGCGATTCACGGGGTTGCAAAGAGTCAGACATGACTGAGCGACTGAACTGAACTGATAGATCCATATTGTTTAAGCCACTCCCAGTTAAGTTTTGTTACTTATCGGTGATGGCATTCTAAAAAAACATATTCCCCCACATCCTAACTCTGAGAAGGAGTTTGTTACGGGGACAAGAGGATTTGGCTAGGCTTGAAACTATACTCTGACTTCTTTAATAAAATTGCCAGTTGGGAATGATGCAAGGGTTCAACCACCATGACTGATTTATCCTGAGGTAGTCTCCTGAGGTTCTCTTAGAACTTAATGTACAACCTCCAGTTATTCCAGCCTGGTGATTGGCAGAGAAGATGGAATTCCATGGCATACCATCTTACCTGCTTCCCCTTCCTCTCCCTTCATCTCACCTGGGGCCAGAGAGTGAAGGAGAAGCTGGACTCTACCCCCATGACTCCTGGATGATAATGAAGGGAGTTCTTCCAGCATCTTCCTCAGTGTAAGGTTGCTCTGGCTAGGGATTGGGGCTCTAAGGGGAGAGGATTGGAGTTGACATTTCTTCCCTCAAGACAAAATGGAAGACAAAGCTAAAACTCAAGGAAGAGCACAGAACCAAAACGTCAAAAAGATTAGCTTTAAGCCAAACTTTGGAATTCGTCATATTGAGAAGGGCCAGAGGCCATCTAGGAGAGAGGACTTGGGACTGGAAAATGCAATGAGGGATAGGCAAGCCAACACAGGTGAATCAGACATGTGTTTGTGTGCTTGTGTGCACATATGTGGCCAGCAGAATAGCTCAGGATAGCTGCTTGTGTTTGCTGACATCTGGGGCATGGGTGCATTGGGAGGCTCTCCTAAAAGTATCTGAGGTAACATCTGCTCCTACGAAGCCTATTTATGCTCCAAAATCCAATCTAAACACAACCTGATCATGAAATCCTTGCAGATCCATCCAATGGGTCTGTGGTCTTCCAGAATGTGGCTTATAACCTAATGATAGCATTTACTTCAATTTCCATTGCATTATAGCCAGTCAATTATTTGGCCATTTCCTCAAATGGATGGAAGGACTTCTGAAGGCAGGGATTATTCCTTAATTCTTCCCTCATAGCCTATGTCACAGTACTTTGTACTTAGAAAGTGATTAATAAATTTCTTTTAATTACTATTGTCAACCTTTTGGCTTTTTTTTGTGTGTGTGTGTTGACATATGTAAACAGATTAGCAATGTTTTTTTAGTAGTACATTTTTTCTAAATGACAGAATAAACATAGAAATTCATCACCAAGGCGCCAAGATAAATCTTAAGCAGAAGAGTTAAACATATTTAAGAAAAAAGAGGATAGGAAACAAGAGAGGGATTCGGAGGCTGAAAATTTCTCTGTCTTAGAAAACAGCTTCAGGCAAATGAATGCCCTCCGAAAACTTTATGGGCCTTTTTGCACAAAGTGATTTCTGATCATTTCCCTACAGTGCCTCTCTTATTTGGACACAGAGTTTCATTTATTAATCAAACATAATTGGGCTTCATTTCAGAAGGATGAACAAAGCCTGTTTTGTGGTCCTATTCAAAAGCTGGGTTTAGTCTGGGTCAGAGTGTTTGTCAGCGTCTGTTTCCAGGCCCTGAGGGGTTGGATGCTGCAGCAGGACAATTGGGGCTCCATTGGTCAATTTCCTACTCCCCAGAGCCCTTGAAAGGGCCTCTCCTCGGCTTTGGAGCCCATGTTCACTGACTCTGAATATAAGGCCTGCACCTCCACACCCACTCAGCACGCAGGGTCCAGCTGGCCCCTTATCAACTATGTCATTTCCCACAGCACTGGCCCTTCTTCTACTGAGCTGGCCTTAAACCCCAGCTCAGATACCCAGGGACCAGAGCTGGTGTTTTTTTTTGTTGTGTTTTGTTTTAAAAAACCTTCAGTGCTTATGGGCTGCTTCTGAAAATACTGAAGAGACTCTGAAAAATAGCCCATGCAAATATAGTTTGGAACAAAAGAGAAGGGAGACAATATTAGAAAAGAGAACATGTTATATCTTCTAATTATTGAGGACAGGCACTGTGCTATGAACTTTACATATATTATCTGTAATCCTAAGAGCAACCTGAGAGGTGAGTAACCTGACACCTACTTACAGGGAAAATGACGTCAAAAGTTAAATTAGAGGGACAAACACAGAACTATATTAGCGGTGAAAGCTGATGAGAGTTCAGGTCTGATCTTACATGTGAAATACAAAAAGATCAAACTACTTACACGGGAATACTATGCCTAATTACAAGCTAATTGACTAAATTAGTGTGTGCGTGTGTGTTAGTTGCTCAGTCATGGTTGACTCTTTGCGACCCCATGGACTGTAGCTCACCAGGCTCCTCTGTCCATGGAATCTCCAGGGAAGAATACTAGAGTGGGTTGCCATTCCCTTCTGCAGGAGCTCTTCCCAACCCAGGGATGGAACCCAGGTCTCCCGCATGGCAGGCACAGTCTTTATCATCTGAGCCACCTGGGAAGCCCACAAGCCTCAATATTTTGGTGATATTTTAGAACACAAGTATGAAATACCCCAAGTGAAATAATGAGGTAGGAAACTCTATTAAGTCAGTAACAGAGAAGGAAATTTCAAAAAAAATTTCACAATACCCCCCAAAAGCATGGCAACCAGCCTTAATGAATTCCTTTAAACTCCTAAAGAACAGATGATTTACAAGCTGTGCTAACTGTATCAAAACACTGATGAGTCTGGACTTGAGCTAATGTATTCTACTTGATTAATTTGATCTTAAGGTTACTCTAGGGATGCAGGAAAAAAATCAGTAGAAGAAAATCTATTAACATTAGATAATACAAACTCATCTCAATATATATCCAAAGAGAGACTGACAAAACCTTTATTTTGAGTAAAATAAAATCACTACCTTAACTTGATAAGCATACCTATTTAAAATCATGCACCAGTAATGGAATGATACTAAAAGCTTTTCTTTCAAAGACAGGCCCAAATCAAGAATACTACTACCATGAAAAGTAATTAGACCAATTGCAAAAATTATAAAGAACAATAACTGCTGGAAAAGAAGAGAAAAATATTTATAAAGACTTTGCTGTAGACTTGGAACTAAATAAAGTTTTGAAAGGGGACAGATTTGGTTTTCAAATAAAAAATCAGTAGCATTATTATATGCAGTATATTACTATATACTCTGTACACTGCATTATTATACACAAGCAGTAAACAGCTAGAAATCATACGTGTACAGTGATATAGAATATAAGATGCTAAGAATGCATGCAATAACTTAAGCACAAAGACAACGCAATTTAAATCAAAATCACTACTTTTCTGACTTTGGCAAAATGATTTTACCACTTTTTAGACAAATAAAATGGAAAGAATGTGAGAGGATATTTTGAGAATGAAGACCTCTAATTGGAGATGACTAGCACTATAAATTCTATATATATTACAAAGGAAAAAAAAACCTATGTATTTCTGACAATTTGATATATGATGAATTGAGGCAGAAGTTATTTAAATATCATTTCTATCTAAACATGTACAAAATATGCTCAAATGGGTAAGAGTCAATATTTATTTTTTAATCTGTAGAACAACCAAATGAAAGAAGACCCAAGGTTGCAACAGCTCTTGGGAACTATAAAAAATGAACTATGAAGACCTTTCAAAGGCTTGAAGCAACAGGACAAATACCAGTGGAAGAGATCAAAAGATTCAACTGATTAATGTTTAACATATTTTAATCATAAAGATACAAGAAATGAAAGAAAAAGAGCATATTGAGAAAATATTTGCTTCAAAATAGTACAATCAGAAACATATAAGGAACTTGCTAAAATCAACATGAGCATGTTTATTTCCAGAAAATTCATGGGTCGGAGGATAGTCAATGCAGCATTATTTCTAAGAGTATAAAGTAAAAAGTTGTTTGAAGTAATGGAAGACTTGAGTAAATTAGAATCAATCAACTTAAAATTTTTTCACTTAAAATGGTAACTATAAAAGATATATCTTGCATGGCGGAAAAATACTTATGGTCTGGTGTTAAGTGAAGAGAGGAAATAGAAAATGGTGTGTGCAACATGACTGCAACTGCATAAAAACAAGGATGAATGTGCTCCAGACCTGGAAAGGAGTTCATAAAAATGAACACAGCTGTTACAGGACTGGTTTGGGGGTGAGTTTTGAGTTGTAAACTCAAATGACAACTGGGATAAGGCAGATGAAGATAATAGACAAAATACTAAGTGATAGGGACGACGGTGAACTGAAAAGAGGCTCAGTCAAAGGCATTCAGAGGAAAAAAAAAAGCAACCAAAACTGAAACACAAAACACTTAGACACTTAGATTTTAAGGGACCTCTTTGATTGCAGCAAAATGTGTGGGGTCCAGGGCCACAGCTCTTCCAGCCAGACTCCATGGAGACCTCTCCCTCAGAGGTGCTCATGGAGGAGTTTGAAAGCCCTGAGCAACAGGAAGCTGCAGAAGGATATTAAGTGGGAAAATGACTCAGACAGATTAGTAGGGTCACACTATGCGTATTTCAGTTCAGTTCAGTCGCTCAGTCGTGTCCGACTCTTTGCAACCCCATGAATTGCAGCACGCCAGGTCTCCCTGTCCATCACCAACCCCCGGAGTTCACTCAGACTCACATCCATCGAGTCCGTGATGCCGTCCAGCCCATCTCATCCTCTGTCGTTCCCTTCTCCTCCTGCCCCCAATCCCTTCCAGCATCAGAGTCTTTTCCAATGAGTCAACTCTTCGCATGAGGTGGCCAAAGTACTGGACTTTCTTTAGCATATTTAAGAGACCATTATTGTCTGTGAGCCTTCAGCTCGGGACGACTGTACAAAATTTCTGTTGATGTTCTTGTAATCATTATTTTTACAGAAAAGAAATTCAGATCCAAACAGAAGCACTTAAAGGAAGTCATGATCTTTGTTAACACAGGGTTCCTTGAATTGGTTATAGACTGTGGCTCTGGCTCTGTATCTTTGAATTCCTTCTGAATAGAGCTGTTTGGGAAAATGCCAAGGTGCTATCTAGTGGTGAGTTACAAAGGTACACCTCCATCCATCAAATATTTATCGAGCTCCCACTGTATGCCAAGCCCCAGAGGAAGACAGAGGAAGAAAGAAATCAGACCCGGACTCTGTTTCCCATGAGTGTAAAGACTGGTCCAAGATTCAGACACACATCATTATTCCATGCGCCTCAATCAGCACATAGGCAAACAACTGTGAGAATAGGGCTGATTGCTGAGAATGCAGGAAGAGTAGCTCTCAAAAGACAAAATTCGAACCGAGTCTTTAAACAAGATTACAGACCTACCCGGCAGAGAGGAGAGAAGGGAGAAAAATCCCGGCAGAGGTCACAGAAGGGAGTCTTGACAAAGGAAGAGAAAGGAACCTTGCCAGGAGTGACTGGGCGATAAGTGTGCCCTGGGGGGATGTCTAAGAGGTAGATAGGGATACAGAACACTGAGGATTTGCCTAATTTTATCCTCTAAAGTGTTAGTCCCTCAGTTGTGTCTGACTTTCTGCGACCCCACGAACTGTAGCCTGCCAGGCTCCTTTGGGAAATCCATGGGGTTCCCCAGGCAAGAATACTGGAGCAGGTTGCCATTTCCCTCCCCAGGGATCTTCCTGATACAGGGATTAAACCTGGGTCTCCTGCAGTGCAGGCAGCTTCTAGGCTTTTCAAACTTCGTTTCTAATTCACAAGACTCTTTGTTGAAAGTCCTACTTGGAAGCGAAGTCTACCTTGCAGAACAGATGAAAGAAGAACTCTGATAGAGCAGAAGGCTTGGGACCAAGAACCACACCCCTGCCTCTCAGACCCCCAAGCCTTAACTTGATGCCCCACAAAGCAATGATAAAATCACAGCTGTAGACCATAGGAGTCACACAAGAACTTCAGACAGGGAATGACTCAATCAGATTGGGCAGCGTTGAGCTATGAGAAATTTAACAGACTGCTATCATACTGAAGATAAGCCCTTGGCAGTAACAACCTTGGATTTCTGATTTCATTGTCTTTGTACCTGAGCTGCTAAGCATTATGGATTTTGGGCTTCCTTGCTATATTGCTGGAATGACTGCTCCAATTTTTGAAAAGTGGAGAGAAAAGTCCTCTATAGTAATGTCTCCTTGATGCCAGGGACTCAAAAGTAATGTGTTGCTGGACATTGCACATTCTGGCCAATCTTTTCTTTTTTATAAAAATCTCTGGGCTGAGGTAGTGAATTTCACATTCATTCTTAGAATCTGGGCAACAAGGGAGCCGAACATCGCTTTCTTCCCCAGCCCTCTCTGAGGTTTGAATCTCTTCTTTGAGCCAGCAGGCACTCTAAAATGACCTGGGTTTATGTTGGCTGGGAGCAGGCTTAGGAGTTTACAAATTTGTTTTCTTTAAAAACTCAAATTCTCCATCTGCTGCCTCCATTCTGGGTGACTGTGAGTGACTGGGTGTCTGGCACAGCGCTTTTTGGACTGGACATCTGGATGTATGGTCATCATCTCTTAAGGACATTTACATCACACGTTTCTCTTTCAGAGGATAAAATATGATGATGCCTTTCAATAAAGCAGGTGCCGCTGCTTCTTGCCAAATCCTGCCTTGGGTATTAAAAGCAGCCCAAATAACGGCAAGACCCAGCAAGTGCCAGCAGCTATGTGCCTGTATGTGGGGGGTGATAGAGCCAAAGCAAATATCTTGCTGGAGAGGTGATTAGGTGATATTAAATGTCAAGCTCTCAATGAATTACTCTCAGAAGTTTCACAAAAGAGAAGCATGGTCTTGTCTCCATTGCTGCTGTGTCAAACAAAAACATTTTTTGGTCTTCTTCTCTTGTGGAGATATATAACCACTACCTTCTGATTTTGGATTCATTCTAAGGAGTCAGAGAACAACCTCCTAATCAGGAGTTCTTGGGCCCTGGCGGAGTGAATGAGGAGAGTTTCCGGGTAATTTGTCTCCTGTAGTCTGGCATTTATCTTTTTGCTGTGCTGAAGGGTAGATCGAGGCTGATTAGAGACACTTAGCATGAACACAGCAGAGAGTGACGGCACCGCAGCGTCCAGATGAGTCAGTAGAGAGCAGTGCCAACACCTCTGCTTGACTCTGCCCAGTGTAATCAGTGATATGGCGGAGCCCACGGTGAGATGGCCTTGAAACTTGCATTAAAGGAAAGATTACCCTCTGAGAGCTGAATGAGTCAAATAATCGATGATATTAGCCACCTGCAGAAATCGTGGTGAAAGATGGATGTTTCCCTAAGGGTTAAGCAGGAAGAACAGGATCCCGCATGATTGAAAGTCAAAGAAACTGAAGGCTAATCAGTGAGTTTGGCTCAAAAGGGAGAATAGATTAGCCGAGGGCCATGGGGGAAGTTGTGGGGGCGGGGGCCGCTGCATCAACTTGACAAACAGTCCTGGAGACGGACCTCAGTACTGTGTGCTCCAGCCTGGGCAAGCATGCACCCGGCTCTGGGGGCGTGAGAATTCTCACCACTAGACGATGTCATCCCCCTCCTTTCCCAGCTTTCTTCCTTATTTTCATTCACCACAGAGGCTCTGAGCACAGCTCTGGCCCACATACTGTCCTAGGCATGAGAGGGGTGCAAGGAATAGGACAGAAAAGTCCTTGTGCTCGTGGAAGCTGCACAAAACAATAAACCAAGGTACAACATCATTTCAGAGAGTAATATGCACTCAGAAGAAAATCTAAAAGGTGCCTGGGGAAAGGGAGAGAAGGACTTTCTGAAGAAAGGACATGAGGCAAATGGCTTCCCAAGCTTCACAAGCCTCACCCTGTCTGAATGACGGAGGCTTGGAGACTTCCTCCCTCCCTTTGCTGGGAGGCACGCTGATGACAGAGGCTGCTGTGCAGGTCCTCACATCCCGAGAAAAGGATGCTCCAGAGAGCAGATGGGAGTGCTGGCTTGCTGGCTAGAGAATTCCCTCACTGTGAATGGAAAATCTGCATCTGGTGCAGACATGAGGCTTCGAGGGGGCTGGGCTGCCTGACACACAGCAGACACTCAGTCAATGTCATTTATGATCATTCCCATTGCATGATGTTCTGAGAGCCCTCCGACACCCCAATGGGTGTCTCTTCATTGATTGACATTTGTGAATGGATGATATCTTTGCCTCATGCTTGATTCCTGTACTGTCCAATTAGAGCTCTCAATTTAGGATTATTTCATATTAGAATCTAATCTTGCGAGAAAATCACATTTAAGGGAAATTCATTCCATTTAAGCTATCTTTTCAAACAAATCAATCCAATGAAGAATTTATCCATTTTGTAGGTGGAGGAATAATCTTGTAGCTTAATTATAAGAAAATGAGCTAAACATATTAGAAAAAATAGTTTCTCTATTATCTCATTATCTATGTTCCCAGTGAATTTGTTGTTTCTCCTTTATTAGAATTCATTACGTGATAGTCACCTACTAATGAAGCCATAACTTAATACTGGGTATATTAGATTTTGTCCTTATAATAATAATCATTTCTTAAATCCTTATATGTATTTACTCAATTGTATATATATCATTTAAAATTCAAACTAATGGTATGGAGTTGGTAGTTTTATGATCCCCATTCGATAGATGAGGAAATTGAGACTTCAAAAAGGTGGGTAACTTCTCAGAGGTGCCAAAGCCAGATAGTAAGTGGCCACGAGGGATTCAAACACAGATTTGTTTCATTTCAGAGCCCACACTCTCAGCCACCATCCTGTAGAGTACCCTCTTTTAGAATCTGGGAACACTGCAGATTTCCATGAATCCTTCATATAACTTTAAAGCAAATCACCAGAAGTGAGAATAAAAAATCAGCCAAAAGATCTTTTTCATAAAGACTTTTCAAATACATGAAGTCAAGAGTAAAACCTCATAGAAGTTATTAAATGGATGCTAAAAATGTTTTCTTTTCTATGGCTTTGATGGAAAGGAAATGACTATAGCTCCAATTTTACACCTTTTCTTCCTTCTTCTCTTCCTTTCACAAACATCAAATATTGGCAAATTCCCAAGATGCAAAACACTATGCAAGGCGCTGAGGTCTTAAAAATTAATAATGCAAAGTCTCAGGTCTCAAAGAGCTAATATTCTAGTGCACAAGGCAAGTTATACCCTTGAGTGTGCTATTAATTTGAGATAAGCATGGGCTTAGGGGAGGAACATGTAAGACTAGGGGTGTGGATGGAGCATGGATGACTTCCTGGAAGTGATGGTTCTTGAGCTGTGTCTTGAAGATGCTAACTGTGTAATGCGAGGTGGGGGAAAGAATTCAAGGAAAAGAGAGCAGTGTGTGCAAAGGCACAGGGGCGGCAAGCTGTTGCAGGATGAGTTGTAAGCAGCTTGGAGGCTGGTGCACGGGGCACATGGGGTGACTGGGAGGGAATGAGGCTTGAGATGTGCACAGGACAGACCAGGGAGAGACATGTAAGCAAGTTCAGGAACCTTAGGTTTTATGCTGTACGCCGGAGATTCTCCACAGGGAACTCAAACACTCCAGAGTGATGAGGTTAGCAGCGTTGAAGGTGGGGGAGTCAGCTTACCATGGACATGATGACAATCAGCCGGAACCTAGCTGAGTAAATGGACCTCAAAATCCTGCATGCATGTGAGCAAATGCACCAGCAGGACAAAAAGGTGAACAATCACTGCTGAGAATAATGGGAAAGCAGCGGTGAATTTAAGCAAAAGAGTGACACGAACAAAACTGTGTTTAGAGAGCCCTTTTTAGGGCTTCCCTGGTGGACCAGTGGTTAAGACTTCACCTTCCAATGCAAGGGATGAAAGTTCAATCCTTGGCTGGGGAGCTGAGATCTCACATGCCTGGCAGCCAAAAAACAAAACACGAAACAAGCAATATTGTAACAAAGTCAATGAAGACTTTAAAAATGGTCCACATTAAAAAATTTCAAAAAAAAAAAAAAAAAAAAGCTCTTTCTAGCAGAAGTATGGAACATGACTTACAAGGGTTCAGAGTGGGGCAAGGGGAGCATGAGAAGAGGCAGGAAGTGAGGATGGAGGAAGGGGAGAAGCTGGGAGGTTATTGCAGTAGCCCAATAGTAGCAGTAGAAGTGATGAGGCCCTAATCAGGGAAGACGCAGAGGAGAGGGAGAGATGGATCCAAGAAATGGTCCAGGATTTAGAACTATTGTTTAGAACCTGTCCCAAGGTTCAGGGAAGGTAGAGACTTCCCTGGTGGCTTAGATGGTAAAGCGTCTGCCTGCAATGCGGGAGACCGAGGTTCAATCCCTGGGTTGGGAAGATCCCCTGGAGAAGGAAATGGCAACCCACTCCGGTACTGTTGCCTGGAACATTCCATGCACTGAGAAGCCTGGTAGGCTACAGTCCATGGGGTGGCAAAGAGTTGGACACGACTGAGCAACTTCGCTTCGCTTCATGTCCTAACGTTGTCAGCTATTGTGGGTGTGAAGGACAGGAGGGGGTTTGAATTGACCACTTGATATCTGGATTGAACACCTGGCTGGGGCAGTGCTATTATGAAGGAAATTTTTGTATAGAGCAGAGTAACTGTGAAGACATTGGGGGAACAAAGTTATCCTGCCTGCCCTAAGAGGTATATGGAAAGCTGGCACCTATATGCCTCCCTAACATATCTAAATGGACTGAATATTTTCACCTAATTGTTACCTTCAGATCAAGCTTATGCACTATTTATTTCTGGATCACACATGCCCAGCCCTGGGCTGACACTTAGGTTCATAGTAAATTTGTATAAAAGGAACCCTTCCTTCCCCCCTTCACTACCCCAACAAAGTAGTAGATTTTGTTATGAGTTTTTGTGCTGGAAGAGTCATTACTGATATCAGTGAGATATTTGATTAAGTGTGAAAACTGAAACAAAATTCACTGAAGTCCTGAGACCAATTTTAGCTGGATTCCTTGTTGCCTTTTGGAAATCTCTTTATTGCCTTGCTTGTGACAGTTTTACAACTAAAACAGAGCATCTTTTCTCCTCTAAGTTTCAGCTTTCAAAAGAAGTGAAAAAAGGCAAATGTAGCAAATAACCAAATAAATAATTTCATTTCAAAACAGGCTTTGTGTACACAAAGTTACATAAAGTAGCTTTAAAAAACAGATGCCTTTAAATGGAGACTTGACATTACTGCATTGGTGCCTAGGAGCGCTAGAGCTGTAGCATGCCCACCTTGTGAAGCCGTGCCCAGGAGTGTGCTGGGGCCCCTTCCAGGAACACCAGCATGGAAGATACCACCTTTACACAAAGCCATGTGTATGGGGACTTGATTAGGCAAGACTCGATTTCAATCTTGCAGACATCCACGAAGCACCTATCACGCTTGTTGTTATTCAGTTGCTAAGTCGTGTCTGACTCTTTGTGACCCCATGGACTGCAGTATGCCAGGCCTCCCTGTCCCTATCTCCCGGAATTTGCCAAGTGAGAGTTGGACCATAGAGAAGGCAGAGTGCCAAAGAATTGATGCTTTTGAATTGTGGTGCTGGAGAAGACTCTTGAGAATCCCTTGGACAGCAAGGAGATCAAACCAATCAATCTTACAGAAAATCAACCCTGAATATTCATTGGAAGGACTGAAGCTGAAGCTCCAATACTTTGGCCACCTGATTTGAACAGCTGACTCATTGGAAAAGACCCTGATGCTGGGAAAGATTGAGGGCAGGAGGAGAAGAGGGCAACAGAGGATGAGATGGTTGAATGGCATCACCAGTTCAATGGACATGAACTTGGGCAAACCTATCATGCTAGATCCTGGTCTATTAGCTTTCATACATATCATCTTTAAAACAAATCTGTTAACATTTATCCAACTTATAAAGCCTCAGTATTACAATAGTATGAAGTACAATGGAATTTTGTACAATAGAATATTGCTCAGCCATAAACACGACTGAGTGACTTCACTTTCACTTTTCTCTTTCATGCATTGGAGAAGGAAATGGCAACCGACTCCAGTGTTCTTGCCTGGAGAATCCCAGGGATGGGGGAGCCTGTTGGGCTGCCATCTATGGGGTCACACAGAGTTGGACACGACTGAAGTGGCTTAGCAGCAGCAGCAGCAGCCATAAAAAGAAAGAAAGAATGCAATTTGCAGCAACACGGATGGCCCTCGAGATTACCATACTGTTGGGAAGCTGTTGACCCAAACCACCCACCCTTGGGCAGGTCCCCTTGCTTGAGGTGTCTCACAACAGGAGGTCCCAGTAAGGAACATGGTGCTGCCACCAAAAACCAACCAGGAGAATTTGGGAGAGGCCAAGAGAGGGAGATGACCAACCTTCCTGAGTCCTTCTTGTTAAAATCCACCATGGCTAAGAGATACATGCACCATCAGGAAGGACCCTGAGGCAGAGTATGGGCCAAGAAAGATGACTGGCCAGAGACAAGCTGGGAACTAATTCCATCATCAGCACCTGAGACTGTGAGCCACGTGGCAGAGTAGTTCTCCTGAGTTCCCTTACTCCCTGCTCTCCACCAAGGTGCCCCTTCCCAACAGAGTCTCTTGCTTTCTCAGCATGTGTGTCTCCCCAGATGGTTCATTTCCAAGTGTTGGACAAGAGCCCACACTTGGGCCCTGGAAGGGGTCCCCTTTCCTGCAACAATACTAAGTCAGGTAATCCAGACAGAGAAAAGCAAATATCATATGATATCACTTACACATAGACTCTAAAACAATGATACAAATGAACTTATTTATAAGATAGAAATAGACCCACAGACATAGAAAATAAATTCATGGTTAACAAAGAGGAGAGGAAAGGCATAAATTATGAGTTTGGGATTAACAGATACATACTATTATATATAAAATAAACAACAAGGACAGAGAATAGCACAGAGAACTTATTCAGTATCTTGTAATAACTTATAATGGAAAAGACCCTAAAAAAGCATATATATATATACATAAACTGAATCAATCTGCTCATACTTGAAACCCTATAAATAAAACTATACTTCAATAAAAATAGAATAAAATCGGATGGAGTAAACATATTAGGTAAGCATCCACCTGTGGTTCCAGCTTCAAAGTGAGAGCTGTCTAAAGCCAAGAGGTTTTTAAACCCAGTCATCTGCATTTTTACTTTCCTTCCTTCCACTCAGCTCAGTGATTTTTCAAACTTGAATGTGCTCAAGAACTCAAGGTCATACACATAAAACCACATATTCTGTACTTAACAGGTGATTTCAGGGACTTTAAGGACAATTATGACTATGTGTGATTTTTTTACTTTATGCACCAATTTTAGAGTCTGACCTTCACCCATGCAGGGATGCTCCTGTCATCATTCTAGTTTTCTGCAGGGTGGCATGGGAAGTTAATTAAACAATTGCTTAAACTCCATTTTTAAGCAGAATTGGAAGGCTAGGAGCCTTGTGATGTTAGTTTGGAGAAAACATCACCTATCCCCACAAAGGGAGACTGCGCTCTCAACGTAGGGGGCGCCAGTTTGATCCCTGGTCAGGGAACAAAGATCCTGAATCCTACACCGATGTTGCAGCCAAAAACCAACCAACCAACCAAAAAATCAACCCAAATCCTTAAATCCTTCTTCTGGGTAACATTCTTCAATGCTGGCCACACTCACACTGGCCTTTCTACTGCCTCTGTATGCTGTTGACTCTGACTTCAGAGCCCGCTAAAACCTGTAAGTTATTTTTATGCCCAAGACTGTTCTCTGATCTTGTAATCTATGCTCTTGTTCTGGGGCCCAAGTGTGGGCCTGAGGTCTCACCCTCAACCACAAAGCATTATAATCATGAACTGATTGACCTGCACTATGAAGAAACCCATGGTATCACAGTGTGTTTGATTGTGGGCTTGGGCTGTATTATCTTTAATGATTCCTGCTTTTGTCCTTTGACTTCACGCTTTTTCCACTCACTTTTGTCTTCACTATTAATAGCCCACAGTCTTTTAACTCATAAATAACTTTCATCTCATTAGAGAGCTGAAAGTCTGACATTTTTATCACAAGGTATCTTCAGACTTACTTGTGATCAAATAGAAATGACTTCATTAAGTGCTCTGCCAAGCTGATTGATCAGAAACAGCCAGTTTTTGAACTTTGTACGGCATCTATTAGAAGTGTAATTTAGCACTTGAATATAAATTTTTATATTTGCGTCATTTTAAAGAGGGCAGAGTACATACTTTAGAGGAAAGCATTTTTTCTAGCTACTTAGCAGCTGCATGTGGTGAAGCAGCTAAGTCAAATGACAACACGTACAGCAAGCATCATTAATCTCCACCCCTCTTGTTCACCACGGAAGACATTTCAATGCCTCAGTGCCTTGGCTAAGGGCCATGATGTAAACATTTCACGTAGACTGTGCCCTCTACTGTTTTCAAGGATTCAAACATGCTTTCCTGTCTTTTGTCATTCACTGCTGCTGCTGCTGCTAGGTTACTTCAGTCGTGTCCAACTCTGTCCATGACGGCAGCCCACCAGGCTCCCCCATCCAAGAACACTGGAGTGGGTTGCCATTTCCTTCTCCAATGCACGAAAGTGAAAAGTGAAAGTGAAGTTGCTCAGTCGTGTCTGACCCTCAGCGACCCCATGGACTGCAGCCTACCAGGCTCCTCTGTCCATGGGATTTTCCAGGCAGGAGTACTGGAGTGGGGTGCCATTGCCTTCTCCCTGTCATTCACTAAAGGGAGAATAAATATTTATTTTAGGAGTGTCTTTAAACACAGGATTTCCCTCTAAAATAACACATACATTAATAAAAGAAAAAATAGTTATCAATCTGGAATTATCATTGGAGCCAATATTTCACTCTAAATAATTTTTAGAAGAATGCTTTTACTTTCAGTTTGATAACAACTAACTCACTTGGGAGCTAATTTAATTATGATGTAATTAGCTTACCAGAGGAGAAAAGAAGACAAAATAGATATCTTTGCAACTGGTATTTTGTAATGAACGATGTGAGTGAGTAAATTGCATACACTTATTGTGCTGCCTAAGGCAGTCCCTGCGTCTGTGGAATAGACCTGGATTCTCCTCCTTTCCCACTGCTTTTTAGCAGTTTTCTACAAGGTTGGCTGTGGGTGTTTCCCCTTGGAAATCTATCTTGAAGCTTTGAGCTGGTTCTAAACTTTAAACTTTTAGTGGCTGACATTTGCCATTGAAGTTTAACTGGCATTTATCACGTTAGCTGAAGGATACTGGGGACTGTCAGGTTACTGTTAAAGCCCAATGGTATACCATTCATCAGTACCCACATGAAGAGGGATCCCAGAGCTTTTGCTAAATACCCTAGAGTTCAGCTACCAATGGGAAGGTTTCCTAGGCATATTCTGCCTCACCAGTGAGGGGTGGGCTTAAGGCTTCCCAGGTGGCACTAATGGTGAAGAACTCACCTGTCAAAGCAGGAGACATAAGAGATGTGGGTTGATCCCTGGGTCGGGAAGATCCCCTGGAGGAGGGCATGGCAACCTACTCCAGTATTCTCGCCTGGAGATCCGGTCAGAGGAGCCTGGAGGGCGATGGTCCATAGGATCACAGAGTCGGACATGACTGAAGTGACTTAGCAGCAGCAGCAGCAGTGAGGGGTGGGTGGGGAGACGCAGACTGGAGGCAGGTGAAATTCGTCCTTAACCCAAAGGGCTAGAACCACTGACCTGTGCTGGGCAGCGGGATGAGGGGGCTCAGAGGGGGCTGCATGTAGAAGCTTGTTCTTGAGTGATCTCAATAGGCCTGAAGAACTTTCTCAAGGAGGTTCCTTGGGCAGGCTCTGAAGTAACTCAGCTTCAGTAGAAGCTCAGCAGGGTTCCTTTTGTAAACTGATGTCTTTTGGGAGCACTGCTTTGAGTCTTAACCGGAGCACCACTTAGGTAAGCAGGAAATTTGGAAAGCCACTAATGGCCACTGCTGTCAAAGACTTTTTGTGGGAATCCTCTGAGGAGATCCTGTGATGAACAAGACCTCACAGTCTGGGCCGCCCTGCTGTGGGCCTCCTTGAGTATCAGAGAGGACGGGACAGATCAATGGGATATTTTAGAATCTCCTCACCAGGAAGAAAAAGGAACAGTTTTCCATCAGGATAGGGATGTGGTAGGAAACCCCAGTGGTACCCAGTTTAGGACAGATACCTTGAATTATTTCACCCAGCTGAAATAATTTCACCCAGTAGATTCTTATTTGAGGACATTGCCTGAGTAGCAATGAGATTCTGGACATGCATTTCCCCTATTTACCACCTTCTCATATAGATGGGGGCCTCCCAGGTGGCGCTAGTGGTAAAGAACCCTAGTGCAAGAGATGAAAGAGATGCGGGCTAGATCCCTTGGTCGGGAAGAACCCCTGGAAGAGAGCACGGCAACCCACTCAAGTATTCTTGTCTGGAGAATCCCAGGGACAGAGGAGCCTGGCAGGCTGTGGTCCTTAGGATCGCAAAGAGTCGGACATGACTGAAGCAGTTTAGCACAGTACACAGCATATAGACAGACCAATATCCTCTGTCTCTTCTTCTAGGGTTTGAGATAAAACACAGCTTATTCTTACGAGAAAAATCTGAGAGCAGATCCCTAACCAACACTCCCTCAGGGCTTCCAGACACCATCCCTCCCCATGCTTTGGAGAGAGTGTCCCCGCTCTGCTCTGCTCGCCTGACAAAGACCAGCAGGGGGTAGGAGAGCACCCTCCTTCCCAAGCATCTCAAGGAGCAGCCTTTTGGGGACAAGACACACCAAATGTCAGTTCACTTAGAGTAAGCATTAAGGCCACGTAACATGAAATGAATCACCATCCCTTCTATTTCTGAGATAAGCAGGGCCTAAGCTTGTGCAGTGAAAAGGCCTTATTGTAAAAGCCTCCACTCTGTACTGCTCACCCAGTGGGGTTGATTGAGAAAAGGAAATGTGCTTTCAGGAAGCGGAACTGAGAGCTCATTTTTTCCTTTCACACCTACAATGGTTTTCACTGCTCTCCAGTTAGGTATAAAACTAGGACTGTGGACTGAGCTAAATAAGTAAGCAATGTGGTAGGCGCTAGCAGCATTTCCCTGGTGGCTCAGCGGTAAAGAATCTGCCTGCCAATGCAGGAGATGCAGGTTTAGTCCCTAGACTGGGAAGATCCCCTGGAGAAGGAAACGGCAACCCACCTCAGTATTCTTGCCTAGGAAATCCCAAGGACAGAGGAGCCCGGCAGGCTACAGTCCATGGACTGCAAGAGAGTCAGACATTGTTTAGTGACTAAACAATACCACCACTAGCCTCAAAAGTCCTGGAGCAGGATGACATGTATGCATGTAGGCATGCACGTATGTATTCTTGCCCCAATGCCTCCTGGGCTTTGCACATGTTCACAAGCTATTGCTGATGAAGTTCAGAGTGTGATGTCTTTAAGGCTGGGGTGGTGTGGCAATGGCAGTGACGCTAAGCCCTTCTAAGTAGACCCCATCCTTGCGGAACCATCCTCATCATTTCCTAGGCCTTATTGCCAGCACTCCTGTCTCCAGTCTTGGCATTTCAGGGTCCCCCTGCCCTTGCCTTGTTTGTGATTTCAGGTATTGTTGACACTACTTTTCTTCTATGCGTGTAGCACTCAGTTCCATTCAGCTGCTCAGTCATGTCCAACTCCTTGTGACCCCATGGACTGCAGCATGCCAGGCTTCCCTGTCTATCACCAATTCCTGGAGCTTACTCAAACTCATGTCCATCGTGTTGATGATGCCACCCAGCCATCTCATCCTCTGGTGTCCCCTTCTTGTCCCGCCTTCAATCTTTCCCAGCATCAGGGTCTTTTCCAATGAGCCAGTTCTTTGCATGAGTTGGCCAAAGTATTAGCGTTTCAGCTTTAGCATCAGTCCTTCCAATGAATATTCAGGACTGATTTCCTTTGGGATGGACTGGGTGGATCTCCTTGCAGTCCAAGGGACTCTTAGTGCTTGTAGCACTGGCACCATTGAAATTCTTCTCCAGTGTCTGACCTCAACTGTGTCCAGAATTTGGCTTCACTACTCTTTTTTTGGAGCCAACAGTCCAGAGACTTACTCTGCTGGGGCACAAGTTTAGACTTTGTTTTCCAAGTTGTCATTTATCTGGTTTTTGTTTAGTAGCTATAGGCATTTCACTTCAGTTTCTTCAAATTCCCCTAGTGAGCGGGCGGGCATTGATTTGGATGCCTTTAGTCTACTTTGTGAATTCCGTAAGGTTCATCTATTTGAATATTCTTCATCACCAGCATCTCTGGTTTGATTTTTTACCTTGACTATGAATTTTCAATTTATCCTTTGACTTGGATTTCTGGCCTTGATCTTGATGCTGGGTCTCCTTCCTTTGGGGCATCCAGTCCCACCCACTATCCAAACACTGCATCCTCTGATGAGAAGCACCACTCTCCCAGGTCCTGTCTTTGTCCTTAGGGCACCTGTCCTGGCAGGGTCTTGTTTGCCTGACTTTCATCAGCTGTCTATGTGATTTGGAGGAAGGGTTGCAGTGCTGGAGAATGCCTGGACAACGGTCTGATGAAAGGCCTTTGCTGTCACCCTTTCTGCTCGAGTCCTCTATGTCACCTTGAGCTGCTGGTCCATCATAAGGCAGAGCAGCAGAGCAGCCTCTCGGGTCCTTTCTTTCTTGCTTCCCTTTCTACGTAGGGAACAGAAGACATACATTCCTCCTGTACACAAGGAGGTCCTTAAAATGTTGACCCTGCAACCGACATCCTATGAGCCATCTATTTTGGGCAAGGAAGGCGCTGGGACAGGGTAGTGAATGTGAGAGATCCCGCCCTAGCAGAGCCCCAGTAAGAGAGGATTCCATCTTCAGCAACTACCCACCCCTCCCACTTCCGGCCAAATAATAATATTTCAACTTTCTAATGACACACTGTTTTCTACCCTCAGTTTGCTGCTAACACTTTATCCGCATCGCTACCTACCAGGTCCCAAGTAGGAGAAGGCTCCATTTCCAGTTAACTAAAAGAAACGTATAACTCCCTAATGATACCTTGTCTTTTACCCACAGTTCGCTACTAACATTTTCAACACATGTTCTTTAATTTTGTTGTTCATCTTCACAACTAAACACATGGTTTCCTGGCTTAAGTCCAGTGACTTCTGATACTCGTGTTCCTCTGCTTTCAGCACGCCTCATAAAGTCTTCTATTTTCTCAAGTATAACATGTGCTTATAAGACCCTCGCTGCTTATTTTTGTTCTTTTGGTTTCCCAGTGTTTATTAAGCCAATAAGGGCAAGATATAATGAAATCCTCAAATAATGGTACAAACACTGCTGTATAAACTGTGTAGCTGGCTGGCATTTGATGTTCAAAAGGCAGTTTAGAGGGGTCAGTATTTAATGTACCAAAGTGAAGGTTATTCAAAAGCTGAATGTATGAAATTTACAGGACAGCTTGCATCTTGACTGCCTCTTGTCTGACCATTATGGCTTTCATAATCAGCACAATTTTTGGCAAAAAAGATTTCCAGCTGTTTTGAGTCACAGATGTATCCTTTTCTGCGCTGTTCTAAAAATATGTAGAGGCTGTTTCCTTAAGTTTTAAATCAGAATTCTCTTGATAGATTTTTGCTTTGATTTGGCATCTCTTGGCTCAGGACTATTTGAAAGAGTGAATTGGATGCTAACTGACCCTGGAAGACTTTCCTGGAGCCAAAAGGTTATTCAGCCCTTGCTGTCTCTTCCATTCCATTTATTATTTCACAACATGTGTACTCTATCCTGGACGTTCAGGAAGAGCACAATGTGCCTGACCGTTCACGCATTGTGCAGGGCGCTCCCCTCACGCCCGGGTTATGGGATTAAACACAACAAAGCATGTCAGGGGTCTAGCATGGTGCTGGCTTCTTAACTGGCCTGCAATGAGTCAGAATTAACAGTGCCATTAGTAACAAAGCCCGTGGACGAGTAATTAAAAAATAAGTGCTAATGGCCAATAAACATACAGAAGTGTGAGACGCTCAACATTTTGATGAGTCAGGGGCATGTGAATTAAAATAGTAATAGCTTTGTCTACAAGACCAGCAACAAACAGTAAAAAAAAAAAAAAAAAAGACAGGAACCTAGAGCACCGGTGAGGAAGAAGGGTATCAGCTGTGGCTGGCTGGTGCACAAATGTGTGTAATATGGGGGAAGCAACTTGGTAATGCCTATTACAATTGAAGAAGATACACACACTGACTCACTAGTACTGCTTTTGGGAATCATAAATAAATGATAACACAGCTATGTAAGCTTACGTGTGTGTGTGTGTGTGTGTGTGTATATCATATACTTGTAGATATTTACCACATAATTGTTTATAACAACAGCACAAAAACTGAAAACAACCAAAAGTCTACCGATCAGGGAATGTTTGAATAAAGTATGGACCTTCCATTGAATGGAATACTAATCAGCTATTAAAAATAATGAGGTAGGTTTACTTAATAATAATCTATTAAGTAAAATAAGAAAATTGACAGGACTAATAAGTTTCTATTTCTCCAGGAAATGTCTGGGTATACAGATGGACAGACAGCTGTATTTGCATTGCGTTTAAGGAAAAGTTGGGAAGAATATAATACACTAACCCATTAAGGTTAGTGGACCCCCATGACCACTTCTGGGGTTTAGAAGGTAGGATAGGAAAGAAGAGAAGTTCTTTTCTTTTTTTTTTTAATATATACAAAGTGGTGGGATTGTGTTTCTTTCCTTTTTGTTTTTCACCATTAATTAAACAACACCCAAGGAAGGAAAGAAGGAGGACAGGCCAGACAGACTCACATGAGCTGTCTTCCTATCTCTAGAGCTCAGGACATGTTCCCACACAGTAGATGCTGACTAAGTATGGAGTTGAAATATTGACTCAAGCAGGAAAACAACATTAAAAAGAGGTTACTACCCTATTTACTTTAAAAAAAAAAAAAGCCCATAATTTGTACCGCAAAGGAAAGAGGTCTGCGCTCAAGGCTGCTGGGAGTGAGGCCAGGACAGGACTGGGCACAGCTTGTTCTGTGCTCTGCTAGGAGGTTCATGCAGGCGGGGGTGAGGGTGGGTCTCACCATATGCTGGATGGGGGATGCTCAGAGTCCAGATGTGGGAGCTATCAGGAAAAGCCCAGCTGTGAAATTATCCTTAGAGTTGAAAGCCCTGAAGCCAAAAGCTCCCAGGTGTCTGCCAAAAAGTTAAGAAATTGCAAAACGCACGTAACTCTACAAACTGAAGAGGAAGCAAATGCTCTCCCTCCTAGTCGTGATCAAATGACGTTCCCGCTCACAAGATGGAGGCAGAACAAGAGAATGTACTAAACTTTTTTCCTTTTTAACCAGTGAAATGTCTGTGTTTCTAACGTGGATGCTAACTTAGAAATGATGTGGTCTCATACAATTCCAGTCCTCTCTTGAAGGATTTCACAAAGCAATCAAGGCTCTGAGACTCAGATTCGAGTGTTTGTGGGTTTTAAAATAACCTTTAACATCTAAGTCCTTGTCTCCTCCCCACCCATCATTAAGTTTATTTGGATGAACAAATTTTGAACACCTGAGAAAATACTTTTGCTTAGAAGGACACAACAAACTGTGTTGGAAATAATAGGGGCAAGTTGGAAGTGGGACCACAGTAGGGATGTGAGGTGGGGGCAGGGAAAAGGAAGACACATTTCTAAGGCAGCCATGGGCGATGCAAAGAGAGCTGAGCCCAAGGATACCAGTCTGCCGTGGAGAGAACTTCTGTGTTTCTGAGGCAAAGAGCTGAGAGGCTGAGGCAACTGGGTGAGAAGCTTAAGGCTGTGTGGTGGGCTCTGGCATGAAGCCCCCATGTGCCCAGATGCAGACTCTAAGAGAAGAGGTGACAGAATTGTTGGTCTGTGGGCTGGAGGGAAGCCCTGTAGAGGAGAAGGCTTGGCTAATGAAATGAAGAGAGGAATATATTTGATCCTGGATGGACTTGACTCTTTTTAAAAACACTGTTCTGAGCTCTGTATTGAATACTGATGTAATAAAGCATATTTCAGGCATGAGCTGACTGCAAAATCATCCACTTCTGGATGTCCCGTTTGCTTCTAATTTTTCACTATTAGCTACCCATGTGGCGAATTTTTGTGCACGATGATGCTCTTCCCGTATCGAGGACAATTTCCTAAGAATAGATTCTGAGAAGTGGAACAACTGGGTCAAAGGAGCTGAACATTTTTATGTGTCTTAATACACAGTGGAAAGCATCTGGGAAGCCAAATTGCTTTCCAAAGGGTTGGTTGAACTCAATCACTTTTATTTCAAACAAGATTTTATGGGTGATTATGCAGGGCTTTTAATGAGATGTTTGGATAAGAAATGATGGTACAAAAACTGACATTTATTCTGTGCTAATCATAGCCTTTCTATCCACTGTCTTCTTTAATCTTCACAATAACCCTGAGAGGCAGACATTATTATCCCTATTTGGCAGATGAGGAGACAGGTTCAGAGAGACTGAATACTCTTCCAAGACCATGTGGTTAACTTTGGTGACAGAGCCACTGTTTGAACACAGGCCTGTCTGACTTCTGGGCAGAGCCCAGAAGCTTAGTGCCTGAAGCTTCCCTCCAAATCATGCTGCCACCACTGGTTTCAAGAACACCATCCAAGAACAATGAAGCACCTGATGTATTCTGGGCCCCAAAGATCTATGAAGCCGTAAACGGATTCTTTACAGATAGATAATACTCTTTGACAACATTTATTTCAGAACAAATGTATTTTATTTCACAGTGAAATGAGTTTATTTTCACAGTGAATTCACAGATAAAGAGTTCTTATGATCATATTCTATTTCCATCACTGTTACCTTAATTCAGACCCTTGTTGCCTTGCCCTGAATCACAAAATTAGCTGCAAAGTGTACCCTTTACCTGCAACTTCTCCGCCGTCCAAGATGGAAAAGGGAAGATTGTCCTGAACTGTATGCCAAAATTCACCTTCCGAAAATGTGGGTTTTGATCATATTGTTTAATCGCTAAGTCGTGTCTGATTCTTTGCGACCCCATGGACTGTAGCCCTCCAGGCTCCTCTGTCCAAGGGATTCTCCAGGCAAGAATACTGGACTCGGTTACCATTTCCTCCTCCAGAGGATCTCCTGACCCAGGGATTGAACCCACGTCTCCTGCATGACAGGTTGATTCTTTACCATTGAGCCACCTGGGAAGCCCTTTGATCATATTGTTCCTCATGATTATAACCATCTTGAAACCTTCACTGGTTCCCTCTGTCAATAGGGTCAAATATAAGAAATGTTGCTGTTGAAGTCTTCTGGATCTAACCTGACTGCCCCACCAATAATCCCCGCGTCACCTCCCTGTTTGGCTGTCATCCCCCAGGTTTGCTGCAGGATGGAGTGTGTGACAGTGTCTAAGCTTCTAAGGGTTGACTAGAGTAAAACACCCTATCCAGGGGTAACCAAAGAGGAAAGAACCAATGGGGTGGGTTAGACAATAAGGGGCTGTATTGTCTACCTAGTGGTTAGGGATCATGCTACAGGGTCAGACAGCTTGGGATTCAGATCCTGACTCTACCATTTACGAGTGATGCAATGTTGGACCTTCTCATCTCAAGCACCCATATGCCCACAAAGGCCCACAAAAGCGTTAGCTTTGATTCCATAGGCTTGAGTTGGAATTGAGAAATGAACCTCTGAGGTCAAACATTAGAATCAAGTTCTCAGGGTCTGAGTAGGGGTGAAAATGCAAGCAAGGTTAGGAGTCTAGCTGAGTTGGGATGGCAAAGGGCAGGGAGGCAGTGAGAGGGAGGGGGTGATGGGCAAAAGACATGGCCAGGATTGGAGCTTGCTTTTCAGTTAGAGCATGTGGCATAGGTATGTAAGGCTCGTTTAAAGGCATAGGGTCAGAACAAATATCATTCACAATTTCTCACTACATCCATGCTCTGCTCTTCCTACTGGCCCCCACCCCCAACTTTCCCTGAATACCCCATTGCCTATCTGTCCATCCATTGCTATATAACTTTTCATTCCTGGAATGTTTCCCCCCATCCCCCAACCTACCAGCCCAATCCCATCTGTCCTCCAAGACCCAGAAGAAAACTCTAGTATTCTCCACAGCCTTGCTAAAGCCTCATTCTACCCTTCCCCCATCAGCTAGAGCCCAACCCTCCCTGGTTCATATTTTTCTGGCAATTATTCTTTTCACAATTCACTTGGCAATTAATCACATACTGTCTTGTGATGTGCTTACTGTTGTTGGCTTAAACAGACAAAAATATCTTCTATGCCTGTTTAACTTGTCACATGTGTCTGGCTTGCCTTTCTGAAGGGGAGTCCAAAGAACAAGCCAGGAATCACTAAATAGGGGAGAGCTCCTTGAAGAAAGAAGTAATAATAACAATCAGAGAGAAAGAATACACTTTTCAAACTCATTTTGCATGTATTATTTCATTTGATCCTCATACAACCTGGAGAGGTACATATTCTTATTAGGATTTATTCCCCAGCTTAATAATCTTTGTTGACTATCAGATCAAGTGCAAAATCGGGCACTGAAAACTCCCTGGTCTTCCTGCTATCGTATCAAATCAGTTGGACTGGTATAAAAAAACAAGAATGCTTTGCCATGTGAACCTCAGCTCCTAACTAAGGAAGTGGTCTGATAGGAAAGGGCGTTGATCAGTCCAAATGTGGGTCAGCAGAGACCACAGAACCACCACCAAGACGGAGGTGGGCTGGGGAGGCCCAGGACGGCTCTTCCTGGCTGGCCTCGGCCAAGGGCTTGCCCAGTGCCCTGTTTTGGAGAGACAGACATTTAATCCAACTTCTTTTTGTAGTGATTACTGTATGCTATTTGTGGTGACTGTATACATTTTAATCTCTTTGGTAAACTGAATATAATTCATTCTGCCTTATAGTTTCAGGTTTTTCCAACACCACTGCTGTTGTTACCCTCTCTGTTGTAAGGACTGTTAAATTCCTCACTGAGTGGTCAGAATCCTGATGTCTGTGATGGGCAGGTCACAAAACACATCTCCTTACAGATGGGTCTGTACAGCACATGCTCCTGTGTGTAGTGCCCACCACCAAAACACACACAGGCTTCCACAGGCATTGTTCTAGGAAGGCAGTATCCATTAGCATGACTGCCTTGACACCATCACCAATGAAATACCACCCAAGGAAGAATGAACGGGATTCATGAGGACCAAAGCTCTAAGCACTGCAGACAGTTAAATCAGAAGCAGCAGAACTCTAGACTCAAACCCAGAAGAGAACTCTGAACAAGCCCCTGATCTGTTGTAAGATGGTTGTAAGATTCCATAGGTAAATTATGAGATCAGCCAAGTCTGTCTGAGAAATACTCTTTAAGAGAAAGAGGTGGTGGCACAGAACTTGCCCAAATGAGAGCAAAGGGAGCAAAAACAGTTCATACAGATGCTGGATGATAGAGGCTGATATGCCATGAGCAAAACTGACAGCTTAACTCTGCAATCAATAGCAAGGAACAATGGCAACAATATCTAAGAGAAAATGATCAGTGACCAAGTGGGGGTTCCAGGCAGACCCCGTGACAAAGAGAGTGTGTGATACTATGTTTGCTTGATGGGAATAATTCAGTCAAAGTGTGTTCTCTGCATTGGCATCACTCTTATGTCTAAGTGGAAATGCCTCAGGGCTAAGAGAATTGTGGGAGATTTGGATGACCCTTCAAGGATTCCCTTTCTCATATGTGAGATCTGACTGTGAATGGGGGTGGGACGGAGTGGGCTGGTGGAGGGTCTGGGCTCTCCCTGGTGTGCCCTCCTGCTGATTTGAGCATCTAGAACTCTTATCCTCCATGGGCCCTGAGTGCTGGAGGATGGGTGGCCCTCTCAAAGATGAGTGACAAGATTGCAGCCACGTGCTGCATGGACCAGAGCTTGCAGAGACCCCGGAGGATGTCAGGGCAAACAGTCCCATTGTTTTCTTAACTTGCCTGGCTGGCCCTCAGGATGTCCTGGGTAGAGGGTGGTCTTGGGGTGAGAGAGGTGCCAGAAGAGCAGGGCTGGTGTGTAACTCTGAATCACAGTAGTTTTGGGGAAAGCCTGCTCAGAGCCAGGGAACACAAAGGAATGGGTCAGTGCAGCTGCGGTTTGCACCATGACAGCCTTAACACACCTGTACTCACAAGATGATGTCACCCTACCTCGCTGGTGAGAACTCTCATATTTCTCATGAGAGGAAGAAGCAATCCTTGAGCCTAGCTCTCAATCACTCAACCATTGATGCTTCCAAGGTAATAGCAATTAATGATGATTGGGACAGTTATGAGTCATTAATCTATCAATTAATAAATTAATCTCTTGCTTCATTCTGCAAAGGATCTGAGGCAGGGGTTATTAGTGACATTTATCATGGCAACAGAGAAAATGATGATAGTATCACAAGGAGCCTGGACAAATGGTAACTGAAATCATGATTGTAGTAGCTGTACATTGGGAGAATGATGCCAAGTTCAATGACTATTTGGAGAAAGAATTTATGTTGATAGATCAGTGAGGAAAGAGACTTGGAAGAGGGAATCTGTAAGTGAGTAGGGGTGACATAGGTGGGAGATTGCCAGGGATTAAGATGGGTTGACCTGACTGGGAAATGAAATCATTATCTTGTTGAGTGTTTCAGTTCTGGGCAATGGATTTAACGCTTCATGCAACACCATCTCATCTAATTCACCAATGAGCCTGCATACTCCCTGTTTACAGAGGGGGAAACGGGATCACCTCAAGAGTTACAGAGCCACTGAACCACCTTTGGAACTGTAAACAACTCCTTTTCATGGTATTGTCTTCTGTTGGATCTAATTTGTCTTGAGTTAAGGCTTAAGTATGCTCTCTCTGACCTTCTGAGGGCAGCAGATATGTGGTTTCGGAGCCACAGAAGTTACGCAGATTCCACCCGAGGCCTCATGTGGCAACATCAGGGGACATTGCCTATCCCTCCTGTAGAGCATGTCATCTTCTGTAAGCACCAATTACATTCATTACTGTGTTTGATCCACACAATGAACTGTGAGCAGGTAAATATTATTATGATCCCTGTGTATAGTTGAGGACTCTGAGGATCAGAGTGTTCAAGTTCCCCAAACCAGTAAGTGGAGAAAAGAGGCTGACAGTTGAAATCCCAACTCCACAACTTGGCAGCTGGGTGACCTTGGGTGCTTTACTTACCCTTTCTGAGCCAAAGTTTCCCCATCTGTAGGGGAGATAATAAGCCGCTGCTCATAGGACTGTTATAGGCATTAACGCCTTACCCAGAACTTAGCAGATGTCTAATACATTCATTCAATAGTCATTCAATAGTATAATAAATGTTCATTCCTTCTCACTACCCTTCTTTTAACTCTAAAGTTAGAGGACTGGGGCAGAGCAACCACTAACTATGATACTCAGGATAATAAGAGAGAAAACTTACTGGCTCTAATTAGATCTTAAAAACATTTCAACGATGGTGTCATATTAACCAGACATTTTGTCTGCTAGCAATACTTAACGGTTCAAGTGAGACTTTTTGTGCAGTAAAGGGTCTATACCTCTAATTGCACAGAAAGCTGTGTTCCACGAACATTGCTAAGCAGGAGAGGGGAAAAATAGCTCTTCTTCGGCTCCTTCTGCAAGGAATACTGAGACGATCTAATTAGCATGCCTGGTGTCTCCAAAATTGAATTCAACCTAAGAGTATGCTATTAAAGGCTCCCACATTAGACAGGAAAGTAATTTGAAATGACTGAGCTATCTGCACAAACACCTTAATGTTACTCTAATGGGCCCAGAAAAAGGATGACATCAAATATAGTTAAAAGGAATTTAAGTTTAATTGCTGCCTAATAAAATTATTAGTACATTTTCCTAACCATTAAGCCATTTCACAGCCATGGATAAGATTTTGCAATTTGATAAATGATCAAGCATAGCTTGCTGCCATAGGTCCTTGTTTATTTTGTCATGATCTTCCCGAACTGAAATGTTAGTTTGGATGCTGACTAATTGCTGGTCTATCCCCACTTGGACTTGTTTGTGGACTTGGCCCTTGCCAAGAGGAGCCAAAGGACACAAAGTTTTACTCCCCACTTGGCATCTGAAATGACACCTTGAAGATGAAGCCCCTTCTACTCTTTAGTCAGCGGTACCTCTTCTAAGAGCCCTGGAGGGTGTTGACCTGGTGGGTCACTGCTAGTCTAGATGACACCTTTGTGAAAAGTAGGAAAGAAGTCCTCTATGGATGGTCAGGTTAGAAAAAGGGAGCCCTTTGGGGACACTCAGCTTGACAAGCAGAGAGGAGACTGGATTTTGGCCCCCATTTCTACCCTCAGTTGGGTGCTTGTGTACAGCACCCACACTGCACAACTGCGCATGTCAGAGCAGAAAAATGAGGCCCTCGACACTGGAGCCTTTCAAGCAGAAGTCGGGTGACTGACTACTACGAATGCGAAGCAGTGCTTTCTAGCACTGAGTGAACACTTGGACTGAGTCACCAGTGTTTAGAGGTTATACCTAATGTCTGATTAGCGCTGATCATGTATAAGGATGAAGAGGCGGGGATTAGAATTTGGGCCTCGCATTGTGAAGTCCTTTCTGATTTAGTCTTGCTGAGCTGTCTTCTACAGCTCCCTGTGAGAAGATTTTTGGCTTGAAAGTGAGTAAGCTTCCCCTCACACATGCCTACTTAAATGTGATTTTAAAGGATTAGTGAACTTGGAATGTGAATGAATAACTATCGCAAACAAGTGTATGGAAATAAGGGACAGACAACAAGGGGTATAGAAAAGGGAGACAGGAGAGCAAGTATGGGAGTCAAGGCAGAACACAGATGTTTCTAGACCCTTCCAGAGACCCACAGCAACTAACAAAGCACTATTGTTTAGCGTTCATGGTCGGTTCATGGACAGAAGCACTCCATCTCCCAGATGTCTCTTGAAAGTTCTAATTTTATCCTGTTCAACACACCATTGCCCTTCTGTTTGAAAGCAAGTAATTTTGTGGATTAAAGACCTAAATGTAAGACCAGATATGAGAAACCTCCTAGAGGAAAACACAGGCAGGGCACTCTTTGACAAAAATCACAGCAGTATTTTTTGGATCCATCTCCTAAAGCAAAGGAAATAAAAGCAAAAAATAAACAAATAGGACCTAATTAAACTTAAAAGGCTTTGCTCAGCAAAGGAAACCATCCACAAAATGAAAAGATAACCTACTGAGTGGGAGAAAATATTTGCAAATGATAATAACCTATCAGGGGCTAATATCCAACATACGTAAACAGCTTATATAACTCAACATCAAAAACCAGGTAACCTGATTTAAAAATGGGCAGAAGAACTGAATATACATTTTCCCAAAAAGGACAAGCACATAGCCAACAGACACATGGAAAGACGCTTAAAACTGCTAGTCGAGGGAAATGCAAATCAAAACCACAAAGAGATGCCACCCTACATCTGTCAGAATGCCTCTCATCAGAAAGAACAGAAATAATGAATGTTGGTGAGGATAAGGAGAAAAGGGAACCCTTCTACACTGTTGGTGGGAATGTAAATTGGTTTAGCCACTGTGGGAAATAGTATAGGGGTTTGTCCAAAAAACTAAATATAGACCACTACATGATTCAGCAATTCTACTTCTGGGTATATATCCAAAAAACACGAAAACAGTAATTTGAAAAGATGTATGTACTCCAATGTTTATGTTGGGCTTCCCAGATGGCTCAGTGGTAAAGAATCTGCCTGCCAATACAGGAGACACAAGAGACATGGGTTCGATCCCTGGGTCAGGAAGATCTCTTGGAGTAGGAAATGGCAATCCACTCCAGTATTCTTGCCTGGAAACTTCTATGGACCTAGGAGCCTGGCAGGCTACAGTTCATGGGATTGCAGAGAGTTGGACACAACTGCGCCCCTAAGCAAACGTGTACAGCAGCATTATTTACAATAGCCATGATATGGAAACATCGACAGATGAATGGGTACAGAAGATGTATGTGTGTAAAGAAGATGGATGTATGCATGTATGATGCTAAGTGAAATGAGTCAGACAGAAAGAGACAAATACTCTATGATGTCACTTACATATGGAATCTAAAGACTACAACAAACTGGTGACTATAACTAAAAAGAAGCAGATGCTCCGATATAAAGAACAAACTAGTGGTTACCAGTGGGAAGAGGGAAGTGGGAGGGGTAATATAGTAGCAGGGGATTAACAGGAGCCAACTATCAGATATAAAATAAGCTACAAGGATATCCTGTACCACATGGGGAATATAGACAACATTTTATAACTATATATGAAGCATAACCTTTAAAAATTGTGAACCACTATATTGTACACCTGTAACATAATATCACACAGCAACTTATACTTCAATAATGGAGAAGGCAATGGCACCCCACTTCAGTACTCTTGCCTGGAAAATCCCATGGATGGAGGAGCCTGGTAGGCTGCAGTCCATGGGGTCGCTAAGAGTCGGACATGACTAAACAACTTCACCTTCACTTTTCACTTTCATGCATTGGAAAAGGAAATGGTAACCCACTCCAGTGTTCTTGCCTGGAGAATCCCAGGGATGGGGGAGCCTAGTGGGCTGCTGTCTATGGGGTCGCACAGAGTTGTTGAACATGACTAAAGTGACTTAGCAGCAGCATACTTCAATAAAATACATAAACAAGGGGAAAACATAAAATTAAGTAATTTTGCAAGTGAATAAATCTAAATTTGATTTAATTTAAAACAATCTTATGAGCTTTATAATTATAAAGAAATAGAAATGAGGAAGAAAATCCTTTGTCAGACAAGAAGTATCATTTTAGCAAACGCACTGCAATCGAGAGAGGGGAAGAGAGTTATCATGTACTGAACTCACTTGGTGCCAAGCAAGGTTTAATTATTCTCATTGTAGAGGTTAAAAAACTGAAACCAGTTAACTGGGGTCACTCAGCTCATACATGGAAGAGCTAGGTTTTGATCCCAGGTCTGTGTGACCACAGGCCCTTGGACATCTTCCATTCCACACTTATTTCCAGGGACAATCACTCATGTTCTAATCTGTTCTCATTCTCCATCCTGCCACCCCCCTGAGGTCTTATTCCCTGCTAGGCTTTCTACTCAACTTGCCATAAAACTTTTATAGGGGAGAAAGTTACAGCTTTCTGGCTGGAAAGGTGGTTGGAGGAAATGGATGGACCCTGCCTGCTGACTTCCTGCCATCAGGCAGTGGAATCTGCATTGTCAAAAAGGGCTCCCAGCTGTTTAACGCTGAGCTCCAAAAAGACTAAACCACTACAGAAGTGGAAATGACACATACTCCATCTCTTTGAGGTGGAGAAACCATCTGGTGTAGCTCTCTTCCCCATGTGCTAGTGGCCTTTATGCTCAATTGTGTAGGGAATCTAGTGGAGAATTTTCTTGTATCTGAAATCAGCCTTTGGACAGAAACCATTTTTCTTCTGGAGTTCCAGTCTACAGGAGAGGTCATGACCCCAGTGATTTCCAGCTGATAGCTACCTGGGGACAGCACAGGGCCAGGTTTACTTCTGACAACTGGTGCCTTGTCCAGGGCACATGGATGGGGAGGGCTTGAACTGAAGGGAAATTTATTTCATCATGAACGTTCATTGCCTGGCTCAAACCTAAATAAAGATGTACTTGTTTGTACATTTATTTATTCATTGATTCAAAATATGAACAAAGGCCTGATGTGCACCAAGTGCTGAGGGAAAAAAAGAAAGAAATCAAAGAAAATTAAGACGCATGTTCTTTCTGCTTCTGAGGAGTTCACACAGTGGTGGGGTAGGGAGGCAAATGAGTGTGCCTCTCATTTGTTCATTCATTCAGTGAACACTCACTGTGGGTCAGCTCCTGAAGTTACAAAGATAAAGACAGTCCCTGCCCTCAGAGCCTCTCAGTCTGTTAGGGTAGACATAGTGAAGTGTAGTAGGCATCAGTTTAGAGGCAAAATCAGGATGCTATGGGAGCTCGGGGGAGGAGTATCTATGTTAAGCAGGTGCTAAGAGGAGAATTCTTAGAGAAGGTGATACATTAGGGTTTGAAGGAGTTGGCCAGATGAAAGGAGTAGGGCAATACACATTCCAGATAGAAGGAACTGCAAAGGCAAAGATAACAAAGGGGCTGGGGCAGAATATGAAATATCTCTGAAAGCCACTCCAGAAGCCTAGTATTGCCAAAGCAGAGAGTGTGTGTCTGTGTGACGAGTAAGGGCTTGGTGGTGAGGATGAAGGTAGAGAGGAAGACAGGGCTGATTACAAACAGTTCCGTGTATCACACTGATTAATTTCAGTTCATCTTGAAAGTTTTGAGGAACTGGGGAGAAATTTTAAGTAAAAGACTTAGGATGATCAGTTTGTTCTGGTTTGCCCAGGACTGTCCTGAGTTTAAAACTCAAAGATCCACATCCTGGGAACCTCTTCAGTCCTGGGCAAACTAGGATGGTTGATCACCCTATAGGAAAAGGACAAGAAAGATCACCATGGAATCCTCATGGAGGTGCAATGAAGGGGGTAAGATGGGAGGGGGTAAGGTTGAATTAATTTCGTTCATGAAGGAACCATGCATGAATCAAGAACAGTTAGCAGCAAGGACCAAAAGGAGGGGATGAATCTGAAACAGGAAGTAGAGACAACGAAATTTAATCACATTTTTACCTGGGCAGGGGGAGGAGGAAAGAACAGAGTCTAATTTGAATCACTGTTCTCTGACTAGTTGATCGATTAGCATCAGGATATTTTTAAAAAATGTTACTGAATGTGCAAAGAAAAGTAAATTATACCCATGATGCTCCTTCTATGACTAGGCAACATCCTGAGTGCTTTAAATAAAGTATTTCATTTAATATGCATAACAAGTATTACCTAGGAGAATGTTAATTCTCCTCCAGGGTGCAGATGAGGAAACTGGGGCTCAGGGAGCCCAAGTACCTTCTTCAAAGTCACACAGCACTGGCATTCCCAGGCAGACATGTCTCACCTAAAGTCTCTGCTCTTTCAGTCCCTACCTCCTCACCACCAACCACCACTTCCACTGCAGAGCAGGGCAAGGCAGAGGAAGTAGCAACTGAGCTGAGCTTTGCTGGAAGAGGCTATTTATCCAAATGGAAAAGGAGAGAGAAAACAGCTTGGGCTGTCTTTGGCTCTGTCTCTGTGGGACAATAAAAAAATCACTGTGCATGTCAGAGTTCCTTTTATGCAGAACACATACTATGGCGAGATGCTATCTCATATCTGGACCAGCTCAATGCATTTTAATTGCCCAAGTAAAATAAACTGAATGATGCTTTCTATCTTCTGATCTGCTTGCAAACCCCAATGGCTTGCCAATAGTTCCCAATACAGAGCTAACTTGTGGCACAATGGACTGAAAAAAGATCTTTGTAAGTAAAGACCACCACACTTTGGATTTTTTAATCTTCCTTTCAGGAAGTCTTTTGTTTCAGGACAAGGAACTGGGGTGAAAGTGCTGCACTCCTGTAGATGTAATTAAAATGGAAGCAGCTTCCCTCTTCCTCAGCAATTCAAGTTATTGAAATTAATCATCATTGGGCCAGTCTAGCAGGCTGCCATGGTCTCTATAGGAAAAGTACCTCAAGGTGTCTGCTGCAGCAGCTGCAATTAAAATCTGTCGAGCAAGGGGATAAAATGAACCAGACAATTGCCACAATCACAGAGGCACTGGAAAAAGAGGGGTGTGTAATTAAGATAACTTGAAATGAGGCTGGGGGCTTCAGGCAGATTGATACTTTAGTGCTTTTCTACGAGAACCATCTGATGGCAAAAAGTTACTTTATCAGCTCCCACTGTGACTTATTTAGGCATTTATTTTATATATATATTACCGACTTCTTGCAGATGATGGTTCAGTCAATAGAAATATCAATAACCTCAGATATGCAGATGACACCACCCTAATGGCAAAAAGCAAAGAGGAACTAAAGAGCCTCTTGATGAAGATGAAAGAGAAGAGTGAAGAAAGTTGGCTTAAAACTCTCAAAAACTAAGATTATGGCATCTGGTCCCATCACTTAATGGCAAATAGATGGGGAAAAATGGAAACAGTGACAGAACTTTATTTTCTTGGACTCCAAAATCACTATGGATGGTGACTGCAGCCATGAAATTAAAAAACACTGCTCCTTGGAAGAAAAACTATGACAAACCTAAACAGTGAACTGAAAAGCAGAGACATCACTTTGCAGAAAAAGGTCTGTCTAGTCAAAGCTATGGTTTTTCCAGTAGTCATGTATGGATGTGAGAGCTGGACCATGAAGAAGGCTGAGTGCCAAAGAACTGATGCTTTTGAACTGTGGTGCTGGAGAAGACCCTTGAGAGTCCCTTGGACTGCAAGGAAATCAAACCAGTCAGTCCCAAAGGATGTCAACCCTGAATGTTCATTGAAAGTACTGATGTTGAAGCTCCAATACTTTGGCCATCTGATGCGAAAAGCTGACTCATTGGAAAAGACCCTGATGCTAGGCAGGAGGAGAAGAGGGTAACAGAGGAGTGAGAGGGCTGGATGGCATCACCAACTCTATGGACATAGAGTTGGAGCAAACTCTGGGAGATATTGAAGACTGATGTGCTTCAGTCCAAGGGGCTGCAAAGAGTTGGACACAACTGAATGAATGAACAGCAACAACAGATTTCCTTGCAGGGTATCTAACAATTGAATCCAAGCAACAAAATAAACAGGCTTATTTCATCTGTTTTCCACCTGTGGGGTGGATATGAGGATTGCTTGTAGGATGAGACCAAGTTTGTGTAGGGTTTTGTTTTGACTTGTAAACCCGCACTTAATTAAAAAAATTATATACAGAAGACAGTAATCTATGAGAACAAAGGACTCTTCCCCAATCACTTGAGACCAAAGTATGTGTGTGTTTTAACGCAATGTAGTCAAGAAAAAGTCAGAGACTCTTCCTTGTAAATATACTTCACATGACAATTTTCTTGAAAGGGAATAAGAAACAAGTATCTCAACCTCTGAAACACTTTTGGAATTCTTACCTATGTCAGGAATAGATCTGACTGCATATAACTTGGGCTTCCCAGGTGGTGCTAGTGGTAAAGAACCTGCCTGCCAGTGTAGAAGATTTAAGAACACAGGTTCAATCCCTGGGTCAGAAAGATCCCCTGGAGAAGGGCATGGCAACCCACTTAGGTATTCTTGCCTGGAGAATCCCATGGAGAGATGAAGCCTGGCAGGCTGGCCCTACAGACTGTAGCCTGCTAGGCTTCATCTGAAGTGACTTAGCACACACACATGCTATAACTTAGAGGCCTCAAATATCATAGCGTAAAACAAGAAGAAAAGTTTTTCTCTTATGTAAAATAAGTTTACAGATGGAGAGTCTGAGGGACGAAAAGGGACCAGCTCTCTCCTTTTAAATACTCTTTCAGGAAATCGCACACTCTTTTTTTCCTGTACATCTCATTGGTTAAAATTTAGTTTCAAGGCCCTGGCTGATGCAAGGGAAGCTGGGAAATGTAATCTTTATTCTGAGTGGCCATGTATCTAGCTAACAACTGGTATTCTGATACTAAAAGGTGAGGGATGATAGACAATGGGTGATACATTAGCTTACTTGGTTTCTGTTTCTGTGTGGTGGCTGAAGTTTATCCATGAGCTTTGCCTGAGTTTTTGGCATTTCAGTACAGCCAGTAAGTCCTTCCTGGGTAACAGTTACTCCCATGAACAAATCTGTTTCCAGAGTTAACGGTTAACAGTGGCTGCAGCTGTGGTTCTCCTGCCCTGTCCACTCAGTCCCATGGGTGCCAGGTAAAATGCTGACATTTTAACAAAGCTCTTCCAAAAGTCATGCTTTTTAGCCCTAAAGAGTGATCATCAGGTTAGGCCCAAAGAGCTGGTTACTGCTGTTATGTGTAGGGGGCAGAGTTCTCAGGAAATAGCTTCCTCCCAGTGCGAAGGGCTTTAGAGTACAAGCTCCTCACCACTCCCATTAACAAGGGGGCATCTGTGCTGGGAAAAGGAGCCTTTGTGGATGTGGGGATAAGTAAGGCTGTTGCTAAAGGGGCAGAGGCAACTGGGGGTCCCATTCTCGGGATTAAATATGGAGGGTAACAGCTCAAGGAAACATTTGGCTCCCATCACAGCAAGGCCATGAAGAATGGTAGCTCAGGAACCAGAATTCAAATGTGTTGTTTCTGGGAACTTCTGTCATTTTTCTTTGTGAGTTTTTCTCTTACCCTATGTTACCATAGTGATCACAGTAAAATCCTCCAATCACAAAGAGCTCACAAGGATGTCTTCAGGATCAATGAATAAAGAGGAAGCTTAGGATGACGGAACCCTGCACTCTGCCAGGTTCTGGCAGGGAAGAGAATTAAGAGGACTAGAGACTAGGAAAGCATCAGCTCCTGAATTCATCACCAACTCTCCAGTTCTGCGACAAGGGATGCAGTCAGTGTATGTAATGGTGTGGGTTCTGATGACTTGAACTTGAAGTCTGCATCTATCATTACTATCTATAACCCTTCAGGCAAGTCATTTCACTCCTTTGAGCCTCATTTTCCTCAAGTGTAAAACAAGGATAATAGTACCACTTAATAGGGTTGTGAAGATTCAATGAAATGATCCACATAAAGTGGTGAGAATCTGGCCCTTGGTAACACACATAAAGTTCACTGTCATTATTAAACTTAGGCAGTATTGCAGGTTGCTGAAAAAGTTATTTTCAATCATTCTGAAATTGTGCCAAGGCATGTGAGGGGTGGTGGCAAGGAAGGTGAGTTCAAAGAGACACAGATTCAACCCAAGCCTGAACAAAATGGGTTGTACTCATTAGCAGTACTGGAGAAACTTTCTTAGCAATCTGCCACTCAAGCTCCTTGCAGGACTCAGCAATGCCTGTCATTCCCCTGTAGCGGTGCTGACAGAGCCCATGGCATGCTGAATGCTTCAGCTGCACGCTACGCTTGCTTCAGCTGCACACCTGATGCTCTTGCAGTAGAGCTGTATGTTGACTAAGAGGAAGCTGAGTTAGTTCCCAAACCTCCTCATGTCACTTATATTATTTTTTTGAAATTGATAAGAAATGAGTGAGAAAAGGAAGATGTTATTTTATGACTGCTTTGAAAGGCAAGTTGCTAAAAATACTGTATAATTAGGTGAAGGCAAGATAATTGCTAAATATTGGGAAAGGTTGTAAAAACTAGGGATTCTGCACTCAGATTGCTTTGCAAGTATCTTTAAATTATAGATTCACTTTCATAAAATCTAAACTGGAAATCAAGGCTGAGTTTTTGGAGTGATTTATCTTTGCAACTGAAAATTTAGATGACATGATTTAAGTTAAGCTCTCTCTCATACTCATTTTTAATTTTTATAGTCTCTGCTTTAACACAATCTGTTTTAGGTGACAGTAATCAACTTTTACTCCTAACTGAGCTGAATCAGAGGGCATTTACCACACTAGACATTTCTATCTAAGCATTAGCTGATGATCAATATACAGTCAACATAGCTCATTCTATATAATCAGCAAAATATTTCTTATTTTAATATAATTTCTTTTCAAAGGCATCAAGAAAATCTTTAAAAATTCCTGACTCATATCTAATGTCACAAACATTGAGAAAAGTGACACAATTTCACAACTTCTTAGAAGAATAAATCAGTGTCCTACTAGTTGACTACTATAAAATATTATTTATTTTAAATCCATAAAGGGTTTAAAATTATTGTAAGAGTTTAAATATTTGGAAAAACCAAAACCCAATTCTCAGACTTCCCTGGTGGTCCAGTGGTTAAGAAGCCACCTGCTAATGCAGCAGATACGGGTTTGATTCCTGGTCTAGGAAGATCCCACATGCCATGGGGCAACTAACCCCATGCACCACAACTACTGAAGCCCAAGTGCCCTAGGGCCTGTGCTGTGTGACGAGAAGCCTGTGCAGCCCAACTAGAGAGCAGCCCCCACTCACTGCAATGAGATAAAGCCTGCAAGCAGCGAGCAAGACCAAGCACAGCCAAATAGTAAGTAAAACTTAAAAAAAAAAAATAATCTTCTCAGTTATAATGACATACTTGGCAAATTTGTCCCTTACATGCACTTGTTGTTCAGTCACTCAGTTGTGTCTGGCTTTTTGCGACTCCATGAGTTGCATCACGCAAGGCTTCCCTCTCCTTCACTATCTCCTGGAGTATGGGGCATCAGTGCACTGGGCACCAATAAATCAGGAAGCAAAACTCCAAGGCAACTAGACTGAGTTCAAATTCAGGAGCAGGTGGTTCCTTTATGTGAATAAGACGCTGGAGACAGAAAAAGGGTGCTTTGATTCACAGGAGACAGACATCAACTCAGAGGAAAGTCTGCCAATCAAAGTACCAGAGCACTATAAGCTCCTTTCACACCGCGGAATTTTGCCAAGACACTCATGTTGAAGGAAGTCACACCTGGTGTAATACTGTATTTTCCAATATAACTAAGGAGTGGAAACAAATAGCATATATAATTTATGCAGCAAATATAACTTAAAAGGGCATGTTAAACAACTGCAGGTGAAAAGACAGAGTTTCCCACTTTAGCACACCAGTATTGACACCAGAAAGTGAGACTTGGTTGCAGACAAAGGATCAAACTGATGTCAGAGACACAGCTTACACTAGCGAGACAAACCCAAATGCTTAAAGAGATTCTGGCTTCACCTCCAACAATACTTGTATCAGACCAATAACCTGCCAAGAACAACTAGAAAAGATGAGTAAGACACAATGAAACAACTTGGTTTAAAGTGCTGGAGAGCCCTCAGTGCAGCCAGGACTTGAAGGCTGAGGTCGGGGAGAGGAGGGAAATGCACAGAAGTGAGTCAGATATTCCGCGCTGCTTTCCCCCCTCCAGGCACTGGGTGTTTCCTCAGCCATACAAGGCTGAGAGGCTGAGCAGCTGAGCAGAACTTTTGGCAATCTTACAGGACTGAAGAGGAAAAATGACTTGAGCCAACATCCTGGAGGGAAAGGTGGGACAGAGAAGGGAGCCCCCAGTTGGTGCTGCCTTCCTTCTGTGGTAGTTGCTGACTTGTAAGGGTCACAGTATAGAAAGCTTGCAAATCTGAGTAGAAGGGAGTAGCTAAGAGGTTGAACAGAGCTTTCAGCAGCCTCATATTTCAAGAAGATTCAACCAGAAGGCATGAGGATCCCCAGGCTTTCAGTTAGGGCCTCAGAAGAGCTACACTCTCAGAGTTGGGGTGAACCATAACTAAAGCAGCTCTCACAAAGGCTGACATTCAGCTTCAGAACCGTCCAACTCAAGACGATTAAAGTGATCTGCCCTACTCTAATTGCCTGCTACATGTAGAAGTAAACCTGTGAAGGAAGGCAATGTCATCCAGAGTCTCTGCAATTCTTCATACACAATGCCTGACATTCAGTAAAAAGATTATCAGATGTATAAGGAAACGACCGAAGAAAAAAGACAACAGAATAAGATCCAGATATTATAGTTCTCAAAGCTAGATTTTAACAAAAACAGTGATTAATATGTTTCAGAAGCAGAAATTGTAATGGAAAATTTTAGCAACAAACTGAAATTTGTAAAAAGGAATTGAGTGAAAATTCTAGAACTGACAAATATGATAACTGGAATCAAGAACTAACAGGTTTAATGGTTAGCTTAGGCCAGAAGAAGAGAGGATTAGGGGATATACAGACTAAAGTCTGGAAGGAAAAGAGATGGAGCATATAAGGAAAAAAGTCTAAGAAACAAATGAGAAATGATGGCAAAATTTAACATGTATGTATTTGGAGTCCCAGATAAAGGGGAGAGAGAAAGTTTGGGTAGAATCAATCTTTGAAGAAATACTTGTCAGAATTTTCCCAAACTGACAAAAGATATGAAACCATGGATTCAAAAAGTATTATGAAACCCCGAAAGAACAAATTAAATATATACAAACAAAATGACATCTCAGCATGTAGTATAAGTACTTAAAACCAGAGACAAAGATAAAATCTTAAATATAACCATAGAAAAAGACATAGTAACTTCACAGGAGCAAAGTGAGACTGACATCTGACTTCTCAATGAAAGTCAGTGACCGAGGAATCACGTTTTTAAATACCAAAAGAAAAATAACTGCCAACTTAGTTTTTAAAAAGAACCTTTAAAAACAAAGGCATCAAACCTGGACTGGTGATCTGTTTCACGTATGATAATATACATGTTTCAATGCTATTCTCTCAGATAATATTCACATATTATCATATATGAAACAGATCACCAGTCCAGGTTTGATGCATGAGACAGGGTGCTCAGGGCTGATGTACTGGGACAACCCAGAGGGATGAGATGGGGAGGGAGGTAGGAGAGGGGTTCAGGATGGGGAACACATGTACACCCACAGCGGATTCATGTCAATGTATGGCAAAAACCACTACAATATTGTAAAGTAATTAGCCTCCAATTAAAATAAAAAGAAAAAACACAAAGGCAAAGGAAAGACATTTCCAGACAAACACAAACTGAGGGAATTCTTGCTTACAAATTCTCTTTAAAAGCAATGCTAACTTTTAATAGTTTTTCTCTTGTATTTGAGATCTAATCTTACTGTATTGTGATCAGAAAAGATGCTCGGAATGATTTCAATTTTTTTGAATTTACCAAGTCTAGATTTATGGCCCACGATGTGATCTATCCTGGAGAAGGTTCCGTGTGCGCTTGAGAAAAAGGTGAAATTCATTTTTTGGGGGTGAAATGTCCTATAGATATCAATTAGGTCTAACTGGTCTATTGTATCATTTAAAGTTTGTGTTTCCTTGTTAATTTTCTGTTTAGCTGATCTATCCATAGGTGTGAGTGGGGTATTAAAGTCTCCCACTATTATTGTGTTATTGTTAATTTCCCCTTTCATACTTGTTAGCATTTGTCTTACATGTTGCAGTGCTCCTATGTTGGGTGCATATATATTTATAATTGTTATATCTTCTTCTTGGATTGAATAAACAAATGGGACCTAATTAAACTTAAAAGCTTCTGCACAACAAAGGAAACTCTAAGCAAGGTGAAAAGACAGGCTTCGGAATGGGAGAAAATAATAGCAAATGAAGCAACTGACTAACAACTAATCTTAAAAATATACAAGCAACTCCTGCAGCTCAATTCCAGAAAAATAAACGACCCAATCAAAAAATGGGCCAAAGAACTAAACAGACATTTCTCCAAAGAAGACATACAGATGGCTAACAAACACATGAAAAGATGCTCAACATCACTCATTACCAGAGAAATGCAAATCAAAACCACAATGAGGTACCATTTCACCCCAGTCAGAATGGCTGCGATCCGAAAGTCTACAAGCAATAAATGCTGGAAAGGGTGTGGAGAAAAGGGAACCCTCTTACACTGTTGGTCGGAATGCAAACTAGTACAGCCACTATGGAGAACAGTGTGGAGATTCCTTGAAAAACTGGAAATAGAACTGCCATCTGACCCAGCAATCCTACTGCTGGGCATACACACCAAGGAAACCAGAATTGAAAGAGATATGTGTACCCCAATGTTCATTGCAGCACTGTTTATAATAGCCAGGACATGGAAGCAACCTAGATGTCCATCAGCAGACGAATGGATAAGAAAGCTGTGGTACATATACACAATGGAGTATTACTCAGCCGTTAAAAAGAATACATTTGAATCAGTTCTAATGAGGTGGATGAAACTGGAGCCAATTATACAGAGTGAAGTAAGCCAGAAAGAAAAACACCAATACAGTATACTAAGGCAAATACATGGAATTTAGAAAAATGGTAACGATAACTTTGTATGCAAGACAGCAAAAGAGACACAGATGTATGGAACAGTCTTTTGGACTCTGTGGGAGAGGGAGAGGGTGGGATGATTTGGGAGAATGGCATTGAAACATGTATAATATCATATAAGAAACGAATCACCAGTCCAGGTTTGATGCAGGATACAGGATGGTCAGGGCTGGTGCACAGGGATGACCCAGAGGGATGGTACGGCGGGGGAGGTGGTGGTGGGGGGGTCAGGATGGGGAACACGTGTATAACCGTGGTGGATTCATGTTGATATATGGCAAAACCAATACAATATTGTAAAGTAATTAGCCTTCAATTAAAATAAATAATTATTTTTAAAAAGCAGGAAAGGAGGGCATCTCACAAGAGCTGTGTCTTAGGTAGAAGAACATACCACTGCTAATCATAGCTAGATGGGAAAACTGAGGACCCTGACCCCACTGTTATCCTGCTCCCTGATCTCCTGCTGGTGTGTCCTTTGGAAGATCTCATCCAAAAGCCACAGAACAAGAGAGGCTGGTGATGGAGTCTAAAGGGGTGGGCCTCCTGGAATACAGAGCAGGGAGGAGCTGGGTGGAGGGTAGATCTGGGAAGGGGGTGTGGTCAGAGTCAGAGAACATACATCACAATAAATGCTGTTGTCTTGTCCAAAGAAAAAAAAGCAATGCTAAAGATGTAAAGAAATGGTCCCTGAAGGAAAATGGAAATGTAAAAAGAAATGAAGAGCAGCAGAAAGAGTTAATATGGGGGTGACGCTCAGTGAATATTGACTGTACAAAACAATATGAATTTAGCTTTGCAGTATTAAGTATGTGTAAAATTCATTATTTGGCAATAATAATACTTAAAGTGTCACTGAAGTGAGAAGAATTCAAGTAGTCTAAGGTACTTGCATTGTCCTGGAAGTAGCAAAAGTATATTAGATGCTAACATACTAGACTCCAGTGAGTCAGGATGCACGTTGTAAAGAATGCCAAACTCCTTAGGGGCTGGATAATAAAATAAACCTCTGGTGCAGGCCATACACCCATCCTGAAACAAACACTGCTGCTGTCTTAGGCCCCATTTTGGAGGCTTTGGAGTTCTCTTAGTCCCACTTCTTTGCAGTTAGGATTGTACATTCTATGTACTTGATAAATAAACATGAACGCTTATATGCATGTATATTTGCTCAAGTTTGGGGTCACTATAATTGGAAGGGATGAGTTTTAGATGAACAGCAAACCGATTTGAAAAAGAAAACCCTTTGGACATCGGTATAGAGGAAAACTTCATTTTGAAAGCCCCAATCATGCTTGCACTCATGATCCCAGATCATCAGCCAGATGAGCACACCTTTTATATTTGCAATGATTCTTGAATATATTCTGCAGAGTTCATTACATTTTAAAGAATAATGTTGTACCAGATAACACATACATACCTGTCAGTGCTTATGGGTTAAATGTATGCATTTATGAAACCTATGGAATACGTAGTACCCCAAATAAATAATCTCCTCTTCCCTATCCTCCCCTTCCCCCCAAAAAAACCCCAATAAGAACCTGATGTGTTACTCTGTATTTAATGGCTATTTTGAAAAAGATTCCAGTTCCCCCAACACTCCCCCAGAATGCTGCTTTCAAGAGCTGTGGTTCCCAATGAACAGGCTGCTCCAACATACAAGAATCAATGTCCTTTGGAACAGCATTGGCTTGCTAGTTAATAGACATTTGATTTTCTTTACCCATTGATTAATGAAGCAGTTATTTTGCCATTGAATAGGAAGATAATGAAGAACTACTATAACTGGAGCCTACTGGGAATGGGTTGTAGTTTGGAGAACTGGTGGTAGCTGTGGAGACAAAGAGGTAGGAAGGCTGGCTTTGCTTATAGCAGCCTTTCTGGCAGGGAACCTCGGGCTAAAGTGTTCTGCTTAATTCAATAGACACTTATTAAGGTATTATGAGCTGTATGTGAAGCCCTGCTGGGGAGAGGAAGGGAGGGCTGTCCAATGCAGAGCCTGGCTCAGCTGGAAGCCTGTGCTGTAGTAGTTCTTCCAAAGGCAGCCCCCGCCTGCCCGCCCCCATAATATGAGGCAGGGAAGGGGCCAAAGTGTTATGCAGGGTGTCTAGAAGATCAGAGGAGGCAGAGACAACATGTGCTTGGACCTAGGAAAGGCATCAAGGCAGAGTGGGCTATGTGAGGCTGGGTGGAATTCTGACAGATACAGATGGGGAACGAAAGTCTTAAATGGATGGAGAAATAACACGAGGAAAAGCAAAAACAACAGCAAAAAGGAAAGAACTCAAAATTTCAGTACTCTTGATATTTAGCTGTGTGACCTTGGGCTAGTTACCTAACTTTTCTGGGCTTTGCTTTTCTCGTCTGGAACATGAAATCAATAATAACTACCTCTATAGAGTTGCCGTGAAGTTTAACTGAGATAGGTTAGTCTGCCAGGAATCGATCATGCCCCCTGGCACAGGGCAGACACTCAGTAAATGGAGGCTCTAAGCCACAAGAGAATGAAAAATAATAGAAGGCTGAAAGAATCATCTGCCTTCCTTCCTCAAGCCTTCCTCTTCTGAGATAAAGCACTGCTTTTGGGGTTTTCTGCCTAAATGAACTGAGTCCTTGAGCCTTTTCAGGGTGAGCTCTGTGTCTTCTGCACTTGTGCCTTCCTGACTCCCTCAGGGCACAGCCCATAATAGGTGCACAGGAAACCTTTGTGGAAAAAACGAGTGGATGAGCGTGTCCATTCTACTCCATCTCCTAACCCTCTCCCATCACTTACAGTTTCATGAAGGCATTACACACCTCTGCACAGCCTGGTATGCCCTTCCTTTCTCTCTACCCAGCAAACTCTCCTCATCCCTCAAAATTCAGCTCATGATTTGTGAGGTCCTTCATTCAGGATGGAATTGGACAGAACGGATACTTCCTCCTGAGTACCACTTAGTACACAACTCTACCATAACATGCAGCTTGTCAGCTTGTAATTGCTCGCTCTTTCCTCTTGTAAACCTCATTGGCTACGTGGTGTCAAGGGGACATAATGGGATAATGTGGAGGCAGAAACTGAGAAGCCAGCAGAATCTCTTCCATGAGATGGGGCTCCTGTGCTTTCTTTTGTTTGCTTAACTGTGTCTATCCTAAGGAAAAATGGATATGTTTACATAGTTACAGAGCAGCTGGAAGCGTGACATATGACTTTACAATTTCCATAGCTTAGTGGGTAGACTATGGAGTTTCAGGGACCCTTTGATTCCTTTCCTTCTCTGAAATAAGGACTCTAAGTTTTGCATGGGGTGGACAGCATGTTACAACACAGGGGGGTGACCTGAGGTGTCTTCCACACTCGGTCTTTCATGCCACATCTGTACTTCTACAGCCCAGCATGGGGTCTCCCTCAGTGCCTCGCACACAATAGATGTCAATAATTACTTGTTAAATGAACGAATACCCCTGTGCCTGGTCACTTCCCTGCTCAGAAATCCTCAATGGCCGCTCTATTCCTACTGGTCTGTTTGTAACCTCAGCAGTGGCAGCCTGGTACTCAAGTTTGCTCATGAAGCAACCCTAACCTCCCTTTACAGGCCTGTTTCCTACTCCCTTATGCCGTACATCACTCACTGCAGGCAAGCTGGACACCTGGGTGGTGGCTCTTGGCTCAGCAGAGGGCATCTTTGATAGACTAGGAGAATTTGTTTGTATGGAGAATACCTTCATGATGAGAGAGCTGAAGAACTGAATGGATGGGAGGGACAGCCCACAGATGCTCTGACCAAGAGCGGGAAGTGAACAACACTTTCTCAAAACAGACCCAAAGATCAGAAGTAGAGGTGGCTGAGGATACAGTTCTCAGGACAGTTACCCAATTCAGCCAAAGGGCATGAACTGGCTGCATTCCTAACATGCTCAACTCTTGAGTCCATCACGCAAACAAGGCAACAATAAAAATTGCTATCCTGGTGCTGATGGTCCAGCAAGACAGGAAAGGAGCTAATGCTTTTTGAGCATCAGGATTTACTGAGTTTAATGCTGCTCATGAGATCTCAGCTCCCTGGGGCCAGGGAAGGCTCTGCTCTGTGTTTTCCCCATGTGCCTTGGACTTGACTTTTCTGGTCCAAGTTGCACTGTGTTGTAGTCACCTATGTCTGTGTCAATGTTTTGTAGTAACTGTAAATGGAAAGTATTTGTATAAAAATAAAATTAAAATAAATAAATCTATATTAAAAAATATTCAAGTTGAGTTGTGGCTAAAAAAATAAAAAAATAAAAAAAATATCTTTTTAAAGGAGGACAATTATGAGAAAAATAGTAGAAAGACAGAAATAAACATGGTTTACTAAAACAAAACAAAACAAACAAAAAGAGACCTTGAGCTGCTTAAGGACAAGTATTTTCTCAAACATGGTGCTTGACATTGAATGAATGAATGGTCTATACAAGATACATACACCTTTTTTACCACTAGATGGCAAATATTCATTGGACAATTTAAACTGTCTCAGACACAGTTTGGTGAAAACTAGGCAAGTTTTTTCAGTACATACAACAGGATGAAGTTTTCAGGGCTGTCTATGCCTCCTCTCTTTTAGCAGAGAGAGGAGAAAGTTCTAGAATGGAAGCCAGGTGTCCTGGGGCAAGACTCCGTTGTCATTGGCATTTGGGCAGGTCACATATATTTTCCAAGCCTCAGTTTTATTATTTAAAAAAATCTGTGGACTGTGGTAACTTCAGATAAACATTTATTAGCATCTGCAATATTTCAGGCCCTGACACCAGTACTGGAGGTAAAGATGATTCAAAAATACTCCTTGCCTCTAGGACAATGCTTCTCAACTCTAGTAAAAGACCAGTTTATTTTCATTTTTAAAATGTCAAATCTGTTGCAGACTGTATCCACGTTCTGATTTTTTAATTATTAGAGTCATTGGATGTTGTTAAATTGCTATTTCTAAATGTTTATTCTTAACTTTGGGGCTTCCCAGGTGGTACAGTGGTAAAGAACCCACCTACCAATGCAGAAGACGCAAAAGATATGAGTTTGATCCCTGGGTCAGGAAGATCCCTTGGAGTAGGAAATGGCAACCCACTTCAGTATTCTAGCCTGGAAAATTCCATGGGCAGTGGAGCCTGGCAGGCTACAGTCCATGGGGTTGCAAAGAGTTGGACATAACTGAGCAACTGAACACAGATTCTTAACTTCTGGATTTAGCACATCACAAACTGACTACAAATGTCCTGTGAACAGGCCCTTGTCCACAAGGCACACACTCAGGAGGGAGGCTCACACCAGCCTCTGCGGGACTCAGGCCTGTGAATGAGGGACAATCCTCAGTCAAGCGCACTTCTTTGCAGGGCATTAAAGACTTACCGCACATAGGACCACTATCTGGTAGTTTGGAGGTGAAGGGGGCAGAGATCTGAGATCACTTCTGGAGTCTTTCTGGAGAAAGATCTGGCCAGTCCTCTCTGATCCTTAAGATATGAGGCCCTCCTAGGCCTTGTGGCTGCCAGCCCACCAGATGAGGCTTCAGGCACTCTGCAGTCCTTCCCTCACTGTCTGGGCTTCCTGGATCATTCAGTTTGTGGCCTCACCCCTCAGACCTAAGGCTAAGCATCAACTCTGACCTTTGCTTTCTTCCTTGGCCGTGATTCACACTTTTTCTCTGAGTCAACTACTTTTGGCCACCAGGATTATAAATCTTTACCTCTGCCCAGCACAGTCCTTGAGACCACGTCTTCAGTGGGATTTGGGGGCATACTGGTACCACGTGGGCCTGACACTATGAATAGAGTCTAGACGAGCTCTGCTGGTCACCAAGATAAGAATAATCCATCAAGAACACACAGTGTACTTTCTTATGTGGTGTCTTTTAAATATTCCTAAGCTTCACTGTTTGGCTTATTTATTATTTCAAATACAAAACAATCACTTTCTTGAACAGATGTTTTGTACCATGTACCCAAAGACACAGTACAAAATTCTCATCCAACCTATCCTTCCCATCTCCAGGCTCTCAGGTCCCTACTCCAGAGGCAACCGCTGTTTATAGTCTCACATGCCCTTCAAAAGATGTAAGGGTACATCTTGTGATACCACAAGCGAAATGCACTAGAAATACTCTGCTGCAATCTCTTTTTGAACCAAATGATTTGCCTTGATAATGTTTAATCTCAACTTCTCATTTTTTAAAAACTGGTCTCCTATTAATAGATATTTAAATTTTTCTACTTTTTCTGTTATACACAGTGTTCAGTAAGTAGCATGTGCCTACATGTGAGTATATCTGTGTATATAAGTTTCTGGATAGGAAGTGCGAGGCAGAGAAATGTGCCCTCCACAAAACGGTGCCAATCAGCGCTGCCACGGTTAGCACATTACTGTGTCTGTGTTTTCACACTTCTGTCAACATGTGATTATCGAAAGTCCAATAGATCAAAAATTATAGCTCTGTGGAATAAAGATGCATTTCCATAATCATAAATGAGATGAAACAGCTTTTAAAATATCTTAAAACTTATGTGTTTTGATCATTTTTAAAAACTGGTTTATTGTTCTTTAAAAATTGAACCGCACGCGCTCTTTACACACTAAAGAAATTAGCCCTTTGTTTATTGTATGGACTACAAACATTTCCCACACTTTGTCTTTCACCTTTAAAATCTTTAAATATTTTCCACAACAAAAAACAAGCTTGTAGTTTATCAATCTTTTTTTTATGCCCTCTGAATTTTGTGACATGCTTGGAAGGCATTTTGCCCTGGATTATAAAATGATTTCATGCTTCTTCTAATGTTTTTAAATCTTCATTTTAAAATATTAAAATCTTTGATCCATTTGGACTTTAGTTTGGTTTAAGGATTGAAGTATGGAGCAAATTGCATTTTTCCATGACTTTCAGTTGTGACAATACCATTTATTAAATAATTCATCTTTTTCCAAGAGACAGAAAATTATATCTTTTTCTTACACTTAATGTAAAATAAATTTGTGTCTTTTTTTGACTTCCTATTGTATTTTATTGATTTATTTTTCCATGTATTGGTGTCACACAGGTTTATTTAATGTAGTTTTAGAATTTAGCTTTCAATATCTGGTTTGGCTAGTCTTCTCTGCTTACTGCCTCTCCCCCACCCCTATCATTGTCTTTCAGACATTTTCTGGTTACTCTTGACTATTTAGTTTTTCATTTCTATAGAATCAGCCTGTTTAATTTTAAAAATTATGTTTTGGGGGAAGCATATTAAATTTATAGGCCAAGTTTGAAGTACTGATCTTTTTGCAATATTCACTTGTTAAAGTTTTCTTTGCTTATTTAGATAACATCTTTAACAGGTAACATGTATGTGTACAGACAGTACAAAAGAGCATATAGTGAAATGTGAATACACCTCTCAGATCTGACCCCTACTCTCCCAGTTTGCTCTAGAGATATTGAGTTTCTGACGTGTGTACCTAGAAGTATTCTATGCATATAAAATTCTATATGTGCATATAATCATTTGACTCTAATCCACCTGTGTCTTCCCCAGATGGCAGCTAGCTGGAGACACTTCCCTTTCTCCCCACCTCGTAAATATACCAGGGAGCCTTCTCTATCAGGGCATATAGATCTGCCTTGCTCCTTTGAGCAGCTGCATGGTATTTAACTACATAGAAGCAGCCAGAATTTTTAATATGCCACCTATTGATTAAAAAATAGCTTCCTTCCATCTCTTATTTTTATAAACAATGTTGTGGTAAGTATTCTTCCTCACATACCTTGTGTGAGAATACTTCTGAAGGACAAATTCCTAGATACAGAATTACTATGTCAAGGTATAAAGAAAAGGTACACACAATAGTGTGAACACACTCAACACTACAGGACTGTACACTTACAAATGGTTGACATAGTATTATGTTATGCGGGCTTTTTTTTTGTCATGATAAGAAAGAAAATGTACAATTTTTGATAGCTATTGCCAAATTGTCTCTAAATCTTGACAATTTATTAATTATTTCCCTGTTTAAATTTGCCTTCTGTTTGCAATATTTTGGCTCAGGTGCTATAAAAATAGATTTTTAGGAAGCTAAATAATCTATAAGTTCTGAATAAAACCATCCCCCATTTCTTCCATAGAGAGATTCTCAGAAAAATTTCCAGGGCTTGATGATGCTCTGATGTGAAGCTGTGGAAGTCAGGAAATGTTGCTAAGAGCAGGACTCTGCCTCCTTCTAGCAAAGGCAGCCTGTTCCAGTTTTATTAAAGAACAGGGATCACTGAGTCACTTTGGCTGCTTGTCCTACTGTGATTTGGATTTGTTTGAAGGCTCAACTGAAAGAAAACAAGAGGTTTCATATGACTGAAGTTCCACCTTTCAAATGATGTTCTAATTTCTGTATCAAGTGTCTGTGACTGGGAATCTTTATTTAGCTTCTTTCCCACCCCCACCCCTAGTACTGCTTTATTCCTATCAACCACAAGTGCCCACTTACACACTCCATGGAGTTAAGCCTTGAATGAGGTTGTGAAGGACAAAAGAGGTGTGGATAACAGTATTAATGGAACCCCAATAAAATTAGGCTCCTGGGGACTGTGTGCAGCAGGTAACAACCTAAAGTTTCTACCCAATCTGATTCCGAGAAGGCTGGAAAAGCACTGCAGGTCTTTACTAAATGTATCTTGAGGAGCCAACAGAGGGTTAATTACATCACACAATGTTCTGCAAAGTGCACTGCTAAAAATTCTCTTTAGATGTCTCTTCTCTGAGAAATCAAATTTACTAAAAGTCTTCTCTGGACCTTTCTTTTTAATCTATATTTCCAATCCGAATGGCAGCTGCTCAGATATGTCTCTTCTCACACTTTAAAATTCTAATTCTGTCCCAGCTTACTGGCCTTACTTCTCCCCTCTCTTCTTTTTTCCTGGTCTACTTTCTCTAGCAGCTTTTATTTAGCACAGTTTACCTCTCCTGTCAATCGCATTCCCACCCAATGAAACCATAGCATCTTCTTAGAAGATGGGAGGACAAGTGGATTACAAATCCTCCAAATTTAATCTTTTTTGGTCCTAATACTGAGTACAATTGGGTCATACTTCAGGCACTGCATGTCTGTTATTTCATAACCAATATATAGAGTTCATATCAAGATTGCTGTTGTTGTTCAGTCAGTAAGTTGTGACCAACTCTTAGTGACCCCATGGACTGCAGCACACCAGGCTTCCCTGTTCTCTACTGTCTCCTGGAGTTTGCTTAAGTTCATGTTCCAAAATGATAACCATTTTGGAAATGAAAAATCTAAGGCTCATTGAGGTTAGGTGATCTACTCAAGGTGAAAGACTTAGGGAGCATATCTACTTGCCCTGTACTGTTTTCATGGTTCTTAAGCAGATAAATGCAATGCAGTGTAGGAGTAAATGATCTTGACTGTGCCCTTCACCACCATCACCTTTCTCTGATCTCTATTTCTCCAAATCTTTTATGTTTAGGTCTAGCAATATCCCCAGGTCCCTCCTCAATGGCTGAACCAATCTCTAGACCCAGTATTTCTCATCCAATTGGCTTAGCTCTGTGTCCTAAGGTTCTATTGATCTCTCTCCTTTGCGCTGAGCAGCTGTTCTCTTTAGTACTCTTCCCCGATATCCTTCCCCGAACTTTGGTTCTTGTCTGGGTTTCAATGACTTGGTCTACTTCTTGCCAATGTACTCCTGCTGTCCTGAAATGTCAATCAATTTACCTTCTACTGCCAATTCCTTTTTTTGTAAAAACTGCCCTACCAACCACCCCTGTATGGAATTATACTCTGTGGTTCTTTACATGGAGGTCCACTGCTGATTAGAGAAGATAGATATCTGATGCAGGAGGCACCCATGCCCAGACTCTCCAATGATCAAACAGTCTTTCTGGTATTTCAACCAAGAGTTACCCAACACCACTCTGGCTATGAAAAGCCAAGGGAGAAATTATACAGCCACCATTTGCGGCCATGTGCAGTATAAGTAAGAGGAGATAGCAGATCTATTGAGAAAGGGTAGTAGAAGAAATTCACATAGAAGAGCATAGAAAATACCATGTGACTCTAGGGTGGTGGAGTGGGGTGGGGAGGGGAGGGTGTCAGTGGTTTTCTCAGCCTGATGTCTTCTGGTTACAGCTCTCACGGGGCTTTTTTGCACTCAGTACTAACTTGTGTTCTCCTGAGTTCTATTTACTTCCTACAATAAACTTTCCTTTGTTCTTGAGTTACTTTTAACAGGTTTCTGTTACTTACAATTAAGAGACTTCACCAAACTCACAGATACAGAGAACAAAGTAGTGGTTACCAGTGCGCAGTGGTGATGGGGCAAAGAAGTGGGGAACGGCAGGTACCAACTATTGTATGTAAGATAGGCTCAGGATGTATTGTATAACATGGGGAATAGTGCCAATGTTTTGTAATAGTAAGCGGAAGGTAACCTTTAAAATTGTATGTATAAAAATAGACTTCACTAGGCCACCTCCTTCCTTGGGTTGGTAGCTTTGTCTGCATTTCTAACCCCCAGCAGGTATGGCATAGCAAATGGGAAGAGCTCCTGTTCTGGGCTGCCTTGAGGCCTTGTTCTGGAGGTGGCCTTGCACTAGCTACTATGGGCATCCAGATAGAGCCGTTCCAAGGAAAAGGAACATGTGCACAGGAGAGTTGGAATGAGCTTGGAGTTTTGCTGTGGCTCCTGTTTTATATGAGGGTGTGATTATTGTCCTCAAATAGTACCGGGTCAACTTTGGGACCAAGAGCTAGGGCTATCAGGAGGTAAGATTGTTAGGCAGGGGTGGGAGGGGCAGGCGGGGGCAGGGGATGGCAAAGAAGTGGTATCCTCCTTGCAGGCTGGGGACTGACCTGATGAAAGCGAACCTTTAGAATCATTAACTTTTGTAGCTCCTACAGGGGCTCTTCCCTTTCCTGAAGAGGAAATGGAGACCAAGAATGAAGACATGATGATGACAGGTAACATTTAGTAAGTGCTTTCTACAGGCCAGGGTCTGCTCCAAGCACTTTACACCCATCAGCTCCATTAGTCCTCACTGCAGCTCAATGAGGTTGGCATATTATCACGCTCATCTCATGGAAGGGGAACCCAAGGCACAGAGGGGCTGAGTAACCTGTGCAGCGTCACACATTAAGTAACACCTGGAACTAGCATTTGTACCCAGGAATCTTGATTCAGAGCTAATGCTTTTAGCTACTATATGGTGCTATTTCTCACAAGCACTAAAAATCATTGGAATTCAATTGTTATAAATAAAAGGTGGTAGTGTGTATGTGTGCATGTGTGTGTGTGTGACTTTTTCAGTCAGATGAGGTAACATCATGATTCATGGAAAATATCAGAAATCAGGCAATGGTTCAATTTTAATTAGAGGAAAGTGACCACAAGTTTAGAAAATCAAAAATCAGGAAAAACAAAAGTTTGGTAGGCATCTTTTGTCTCTAATGATTTAAAGAACATGAGAAAAGAAAATTCTCAGACTCTTTCTACTAGTTCCCAGAGCCTTATAAATTGTTTCAACTTTAAAGAAAAAAGATGTCAGCTTGTTTATTGATTCTTGTGCCATAGGTGGTGTGATAATCCTGGTGGCAGGTTTAAGGAGTCTGCCAAAGTGAGGCCTCCTGAAGATGAAATAATCAATGTCTATGTGAGGGTCCACCATTATCTGACCTCTTACAGTCAGGAAAGCTTCAAATTTAGAGAAATATGAAAGTTGGAGTGTTTTTTCCTAGCATTTTTTTTTCATGAGTGGGTGCCCAGTGCATGGCTTTATGCAAGAGGCTGTTGCCAGAGATGCTCCAGGTCTCTGCTCAAAACCTGTCAACCCTCACCTTTAGCAGAAGTGAACATAAATCTTTAAGTTAAAGGGCTGAGATAAGAAAGGAAGCTACAAACAAACAAACCCAGCTGGACCAAAATGGCAGTGAATCAGACCTCCAACAGAGCCTGAGTCTCATTACCAGCTGATTTTTACTATATTTGCATATTAAATAACACAACTGGCAGCCATGACTTGACATCAAGGACCAAAAACGGATAAAAGGGGATGGCACCCCAATCCCTGGAAAGAGTCCTGCACTTTCTCCAATGGATTAATGCATATGCCTTGCCGTCATTAGCCTCCCTCCTCCTCCCTTTGTCTTATTCTTTAAAATTAAATCCCTTGGCCAGGTGCGTGAGAAGTTAACCTGTCAACCTTAGTTCCCACTTCTCCATTCTCTGGCCCCTGAATAAAGCTTGTGCTGTGTGGCTCTCAGCTTACTCGAACCAGAACAACCAGAGTGGAAAACAAGCCCTCCTTGCCAAGGCAGAGAGCTAGTGCCCAACCAGGGCACTAAAGTCCATATGACTTAATTTGTCATTTGTTAATGACTGCCAAAGAATGTTCAAACTACCGCACAATTGCACTCATCTCACACGCTAGTAAAGTGACACTCAAAATTCTCCAAGCCAGGCTTCAACAGTACGTGAACCATGAACTTCCAAATGTTCAAGCTGGATTTAGAAAAGGCAGAGGAACCAGAGATCAAATTGCCAACATCCGTTGGATCATTGAAAAAGCAATGGAGTTCCAGAAAACATGTACTTCTGCTTTATTGACTGCGCCAAAGCCTTTGACTGTGTGGATCACAACAAACTACGGAAAATAATTAAAGAGATGGGAATACCAGACCACCTTACCTGCCTCCTGAGAAACCTGTATGGAGGTCAAAAAGCAACAGTTAGAACTGGATATGGAACAACAGACTGGCTCCAAATAGGAAAAGGAGTACGTCAAGGCTGTATATTGTCACCCTGCTTATTTAACTTCTCTGCAGAGTACATCATGAGAAACGCTGGGCTGGAAGAAGCACAAGCTGGAATCAAGATTGCTGGGAGAAACATCAATAATCTCTGATATGCAGGCGACACTACCCTTAAGGCAGAAAGCAAAGATGAACTAAAGAGCCTCTTGATGAAAGTGAAAGAGGAGAGTGAAAAAGCTGGCTTAAAACTCAACATTCAAAAAATGAAGTTCATGGTACCCAGTACATATTTCATGGCAAATAGATGGGGAAACAATGGAAGCCATGAGAGATTTTATTTTGGGGGGGCTCCAAAATCACTGCAGACGGTGATTGCAGCCAAGAAATTAAAGATGCTTCCTCCTTGGAAGAAAAGCTAGGACAAACCTAGATAGCATATTAAAAAGCAGAGACATTACTTTGCCAACAAAGGTCTATCTAGTCAAAGTTATGGTTTTTCCAGTAGTCATGTATGGATGTGAGAGTTGGACTATAAAGAAAGCTGAGCACTGAAGAATTGATGCTTTTGAACTGTGGTGTTGGAGAAGCCTCTTGAGAATCCTTTGGACTGCAAGGAGATCAAGCCAGTCAATCCTAAAGGAAATCAGTCCTGAATATTCATTGGAAGAACTGATGCTGAAGCTGAAACTCCAATACTTTGGTCACCTGATGCGAAGAACTGACTTACTGGGAAAGACTCTGATGCTGAGAAAGATTGAAGGCATGGGAAGAAGGGGATGACAGAGGATGAGATGGTTAGATGGCATCACCAACTTGGTGGACATGAATTTGAGCAAGCTCTGGGAGTTGGTGATGGACAGGGAAGCCTGGTGTGCAAGAGTCCATGGGATCACAAAGAGTTGGACATGACTGAGCAACTGAACTGAACTAAATGACTTAATAGGGCTTCCCTTTATGCATCAGCTATAGAAAAATCTGCCTGCAATACGGGAGACATGGGTTTGATCCCTGGGTCAGGAAGATCCCTTGAAGAAGGAGATGGCAACCCACTCGAGTATTCCTGCTTGGAGAAGTACATGGACAGGGGAGCTTGGCTGTCCTGGGGTTGCAAGAATCGGACACCACTTAGCAACTAAACACAACAACAATGACTTAGTAAGACATTTTGGCTTGTGTGTCGGTTCACCAATTCAGACGCTGGCTGAACACCTACTGTATGTGAGACAGTGTATGAAGTGTTGGACATACTTGGTGGACATCAGGAGGCAGGAAAGACTGAGCTGATGCAAAAAGTCTCCTTCCTGCTACAAACACATAGACATGTTAGACAAATATAGCAGGTGGAAGTTTCAAAAATACAAAAGGGAGTTTAGAAAAATTCCCTGGATGCCAGAAAGGAGGAGAAAAGTCTAACCCAAAACTGTGAGCAGAGCTGATGCCTGGGACTGGGCCCAGGTTATGGTCCCAGGAGCCAGAGGTTTTAAAATCATGCAGGGCAAGAAGATGAGGTCTTAAGCTAGTATTAGGTGATGTGTGGCAAGACACCCCTGCCTCAAGTTGGTTATTTTGAAGGACTCTCCTTTTTGTGAATGGGGATAACAAAATCCTCTGTCAGTCATTTGGGGAGGTGGCAAGGAAGGTTGCTCTCATCCAGGTCCTTGAATGAAAATTCACCTTCACTAAACAGAAGCCCCAGCCTCTCCCATGTGTTTAAGTGCAGACCACTGGCCTGGTAGTAGGCAACTTGAAGCTGAGAAATGACATCAAAACTGGGGTAGAAAGAAAAAAAAAATACAATCTTCCCTTGAGCAGACAACACAACTTGAGCATAGAGGACTGTCACAGGAAACAAAGAAAAATACCCGCTAAAGATGAGCAAACAATCCAAAGTCAATCAAGGACACTAGCGATGGGGAGAGTGGGCAAGTTCAATTCAAAGGAACATTCGTCCCTAAAACCCTGGGGTGACAGAATAATCCGAGTAAGACAATTAGACATGTTTAAAATGGAAGAGATTAAAAGAAACCATGATGAAGCAACCAGAATGAGGAAGAACAGAGCAGAGGGGAAAATCAACAAGTGCCCACCTTCCAGGGACACAGAACATGCTTGGGAGATGGAGAAGGAATGAAGAGGGGGCCACCCAGTCTAGGAGAAGGGCCACACAGGGAGCTGCAGCTGCTCCAGGAAGGGGCGCCAGACCCAGCCTGCCCAGAGGGAGGGGCCGGGACACACGCATGTCTAACATGTCTGCAGGGAAAGTGGACCCAGAGAATGGCACATTCAACAGCTGCCACAGTCTAATGTCTTCATTTCCTCAGCTATTGCAGAGATTCCCCTAAAGAATCTAAGTACATTATAAGGAAATAGTAATTTATATATCCACCTCCCCCTCCCAATCTCTGAATCTCTCCAGCGTGGAGACAACGTGTCCTTCATGCATTTGGAGCCACACTCCCCCTCACTCATTCTTCTCTTGCCACACAAGTCTTCTCTCAGTTCTTCCAGGATAATAAGCTCTCTTCTACTTCTGAGTCTTTGCACATGCTGTGGTCACCATCTAGAGTGATATTTTCCCGATGCTTTTCTTTTGGGTCTCAGCTTAATGGGCACCGCTCACAGAGACCTTCCCTGACCATCTTACTAGCAAGATCCCTCCCTACTAATGTTTTTTTTTTTTTTTATGCCACTCCTTGTTGATTTCTTTTCTTACCTTAATTTATAATTATTTAACCATTTCCCCCCATTGTTTCCTCCATTAGAGTGTAGACTCTCTGAAGGCAGGGAATGATCTCATTGCTGGTGGATTTCCAATACCTGGCACTTATTTAGTAGGTGTTCAGTAAAATTATCAAATGAACTAATCTATGCAGGAAACAATTAACACTATACCCACTCAGAGGATACAGACATGGAGAACATGGATTTCTGAACTTTGCAGTTTAGTGAAGGAGAGATATCAAACAAGAACTTGCAGTAAATGTGATGATGGTAATGATGGGGGAGGTACCCTGTGTTGTGGGAGCACTAGGCCAGGGGATAAATTTTGCATAGAATTCGGGAAGGCTTCCAGGAAGAGCAACATTTAAGCTGAGTTCTGAAGTATCAACACTAGTTCACCAGTTGAAAGGGAGCTGGAAGATGTTCTAGACTGACAGAAGGCCCAGATGCAAGAGAGGTATGGCTTTTGGAGAGTATGGAAGAGGTTTTGCACTGGTTCAGCTTAGAGCTGCAGCAAGTAATGAGATGGGGGAGGTAAACAAGGCCAGATCATGGAGGGTTTTCAAGCTATGATAAAGAGTTTTTTATGGGGTCAATTAGGAGCCATTAAACATTCTAATTGGGAGAGTGGCATAATCCAATGGATATTTTTATAAAATGACTGTGGGGCAGTATGAATAAAAGGAAGAAGCCTGGAGGCAGGGAGATCAGATGGCTAGTGCAACAATTCAGGCAAGAGATGAGATGATTTAAATGGAGCTGTGGTACTGAGGAAGTGACCTGGAGGAATTTAGGAGAGAAGGCAGAAGAAATTGGGATGGGGGCAGAATCAAGGGTGATGCCCAAGTTTCTAGCATGAATAACATGGTGAAGGGAGCACCATCTTTGGGCCCATACACTGTACACACGCCACAGATGTATACTTGATGAAATAAAAATGGTCTTAGTGTAACATTTTCATAATGATGAATATTCATCAGTTCACTTTCAGGTCCTGGGTCTGCCTGCAAGTGTGATCTACCATTCCCTATTGCCTCCACCTGTCTTCAGGTTACTCATCTGTGACCTGCCAGGCCAGGCTTCTCTCGGTATTCCTAATCCACTGTCCCCACCAGGACCCACTTGCCTCTGTCTCCTGCTAAGAAGTGTGCTTTGTGCCCTTCCCCCACTATCTCTGGCCATAAGAGTCATGAATGCCAAAAATGCTGCTGTAATTTTTCATTAATTTTCTTGGTGTTTTGTAGCTATAGGGACATTAAAATTTATGCTCTATAATATTATTACAGTTTCCCAGTATTAATGGGATTATTATTTTTGTTCATTTGTGTTTGAAAGCCATTAGCATAAGATATACCTCCAACAATATCTGCTGTGATTTTTAATGCCCTTGAAACTTGCAGCGAGTGATAAGTCTATAATAAGAGAATGCTAGGAAGCATATAAATGTCTTTCTTGGGAAAAGAGACCTTTTTATTTTCATCCTGGTTGGACTTGGTTTCTTTGATATAGCAGTTGGTAGGATATAAGGTATTAAAGGCTGAGAACACTGTGTTAGTTTGTAGATGTGTTCAAACAAGTTCCTGGTTATTCAGCGGACACTTTCATATTCTAGGAGGATTCATAGTCTTGTTCCTTTTTTATGTTGTTTCTTACCTGGCTTACAGAAAAATAAATTGTGTGCTTTCAGGGAACAATATTTAGAACCATGAGTTGCTTGAAAGCGAAGGGACCCTGAAATCACTTTATCTGTCTGACTTTTCTAGAAGCTGGGCTGCTGGATGCACTGCTGAGCAGAGCTATGGAAACAGTGTTATTTCAGAGGCTGGAGAGGGGAGTTTCTCTGTGGGGTGAGGAAGGTGGGTAGAGAGAGCCAGTCTCATGAGTGTGTGACCTGTGCAGATTGTTAGGCCCTGTGCTGTGAAATTCAAGTGCCACCATCTTGAAATTCTTAAGTTTTGAACAAAGGACCTCCCATTTTCACTAGGCCCTGCAAATGATTTATTTGGTACTAATACAGGCTTTGGAGCCAGGTGGACTTGGGTTCAAGTTCTGGAATTCTCTAACTATTGACTGTGCCTCCGTTATCCTTATCAGAAAAACTGGGGAATTAATATTGTCTTCTCCAACTAGAGGTGAGAGCTAAAAGTCCATGGTTAGCATCCAGGGAAACTGACAGCCCTTAGGACGTGCTCAGTGGGATTTTTAACTTTCATGTGCTGTACCCATAATTAAATATTATTATGACTTAATGTCAGGAACACTGGCCAGCTAGGAGAACCAGACATTGTCTACATGTACAAAAGCTAATCCCAGGTGTGCTGGTCAGGACCACACCAAGCAAAGAACATTTTCCTAAGAGGAGACAGGAGACAGGAGGTCCATTCATCAGCTGTCAGCCTTCTTACTGCTATGACACATGACTGACCATGTTCTCCAGCACAGGGTGGCCTCAGTTTCTCAGAAAACCTGCCTGCTTCCCTTCTATCCAGAAATCCCTCAAGATAGCCAACGAGTGACATGGGCATTATTATGAAGATGCCCTTGATCTTGATCTAATTAATATGTAAACTTTAGTTTCAGCTACTCTTCATAACAAATGGTTTCTCAACATATGACACAACAGACCTTGGAAGGCCATGTATTCCATGCTTGAGAATCAGGAGCCCAGACAAGCTATTTCCCCTCCATGACAGCCTAGATGAGGACCAGTATGAAGCCCTTCATGACTTTGCACATGAACGTGGCTGTGCTGTAGCCTAAATGAGCAATACCAGTGACAAGGCATGGCGGCCAGAGTCAGAGAAACACTAAGTCATTGGTAAGATAAACCTGTGACGAATAGCATACTATCTTGAAAGGCTGGCTTAAACAATTTTTTTCTGAAAATGGAGAAAGGCTTTAAATCAAATTAATGAGAAACATAAGCTAATTCCTGGGTGTTTTTGGATGCTGGGCCAAAAGAATTCCTCAGGGGATTATAGCAGGAATCAGGTGGCCTTGGCTGCATTCAGTTTAGGGTCTGTGGGAGCTTGGAGTCCAGATGGTAGACATCAGGGGGAAGGGCTGGGGGCCTCAGCTCTGTGTGCCCTGCTGAGCACACACACACTGTGAGACACAGGGCCCCCTGCACTGTCTCAGGAGACGAGGGGCAGGAGCCCAAGCAGGGCAGCAGCCTCACAGTGGCCTGTGCTGGAAACGACCACACTCCCAGCACGCTTGGCTCTTTCCTTCCTTCCTCCTGTACACTTATGAGCAGTGAGATGTGGTTCGCTACCCAGCTGTCTGAGGCCCAAAGGGCTTTTGTGGGTAGTGATGGCCAAAGCTGGACTATCTCCTCCCCACAGTGCAGCCTGTGAATGGCCTTCAACAAACCACAGCTCTTCTTTCAAGATCCCTCATCAACCTCTTTCTAGTGCTTTTGATGATGGATGATGGTACTTCCCAACGAATAGAAAAGAATGATAGACTATTTCTCCCTTATCCCTCATTGGTGTGAAAGGGGTCCTAGATAATACCTGACTCCTGGGCCCGCATGAGATGGTACACTGTATCAATACATTAAAGACGCTTCAGCTTATAATTATTTTGATTAATTACTGACTATCAAACACCTCAAGACATGGGGGCAAAGACCATCTGTCAATAAACAAATGTTTCTTTTTGGAAATGGTGATTTTAGCTTCATGTGAATGTCACTCCCCCGACCCTCTCAAGAATCAAAGTAACCCACCACATTGACCCTCAGGAGAACAAAGATGTGATATTCCAACAATGTAGCTACAGCAACAGCTTTTAGAACAAGCTCAAGAAACCACAAATGCAGTCTGGGAAGATGCAAGACATAAGACGAACATTTGTGCCTCTGTCTTCAACTGAACATAAGCACTCTGAAACTCAGCAAATAGATTTCACTTCCTACAGTACCAATTTTCAAGCACATTGTCCTATAAGTTTTGAGCCCCTGGGAAAGAAAGCTAAAGGATGCTTGATGGCATGTCTGGGTTTTAGTCATTCTGGGATTATTTTTTTACCTGTTGTCGAATTTCCTCCTCCATTTTCACTGGAGAGCCCAATTCTGCAACCTGTTTGACGCCTTCGCTCGCATACCCTCCATACTCCCATAGCACGTAATTCTTGGAGTGGGATCCGCCGATGATTGCAGACCAGTGATTGGCCCGACCTGGAAAAGCCAATTAGATGCAGGTATCAGTGTGGCTGTGGCTAAAACACAAGTCTCTTCAAGGATGGGGAGATGTAATTGGACAATGATCCAACCTGTGTTGGCTAAGCACCTGCTCTGTGTTAGGTCCTGTGCTATTCTGGAATGAGTAAGATAGTCCCTGTAAGCAAGTAAGTCTTGGGCATATGCAGACAGCGCAATGGGTACATGTCTATATAAGACACAGAGCTGACCCAGAATGATGACTCCTGTCTGGAAGAATCTCAGAGAGGAAGAAAGTTGAGAGAAGGTTTAAATGCTGAGCAGAGTTGTAAGACAGAACAGAGAGGAACAACTATTTCTGGTGGACTCAGAAACATTAAGTCACATTGTGTGCTTGGGGAGCCGTAAGTGATTTAGCATTGCTGTGTCACAGAGTGTCAAGGGGAGAGTTGGGAAATGAGGCCAGGGAAGTGGGAAGGAGCCTGCCCATGGAGAACCTTGTTCTAAATGCTTCAGGAGTTCAGATGTCACTTTAAAGGGTCTGAAACCATTGAAGTGTTCTGAGCAGGGGAATGACACGATCACATTTGAATCTTAGATAAATCATCCAGATAGCAGTGTGAAGGATGCATCAGTGTGGGCAGTATTGGAGTGTGGAGCTGGGGAGGTGGGCACCGAGCAAAAGGTAATGGGAGTGAGTAGGAAATTAGGCTTAATCATTCCCGGGAATAAGCACTGCTGGGTTTTGCTGGCTTTTACGTACCTTCCAAGGTGAAGGGCAGGCAGGCTAGCCATGTGAAAGGATGGGCGAGGTGGTTTGGATACAAGGACATGACTAGTCCATCGTAGTTTGCTGAGGATCACCCAGGATAATGACTGCAGTCATTATCCTGCAGATTATGACACACAGAGAGAAGAGAATAATGTCTGGGCAGGACCAAGGCAGAACTTGGCCTGATGATTTTTCAAAGTCTCAAGGGGGAGGAAAGAGAGGAGAGAAAAGTCAACACCAACACCACGCCAGATTTGTTTTTGCACATGATCAATATAAATACATATATATTGATTACTGGGCTTCCCGGGTGGCACTAGTGGTAAGGAACCTGTCTGCCAATGCAGGAGACATCAGAGACCCAGGTGAAATCCGTGGGTCTGGAAGATCCCCTGGAGGACGAAATGGCAACCTGCTCCAGTGTTCTTCTTGCTTGGCAAATTCCATGGACAGAGGAGCCTGGCAGGCTACAGTCCATGGGGTCACAAAGAGTCGGACACGACGGAAGTGACTAAGCATGAACACACGCGTACTGATTACTGTTACATACGATTCGTTATAATGTGGACTCAGTTGTCTGCTGTTCTTTGGCTGGGTTTTTAAAATCTCCAGTTAAGGAATATTTTGGGGCACAGCAAGGAGGGAAACTTGAACTGGTTGGATCCAACTGATGTTTGCCGCTTCCAACCCTCTGGCTCAGGGTGGGCAGACCTTTCCACTCTCCCCCCCACTACTTAAGAAAGTGATTCTAAACAGGCCCAGATCTCATTCACATCTCCCACCTGCTACTCCAGGGCCCTCTGGTCCAGGGGCACGTCAAGAGCGTGGGCCCAAAGCTACCTGCCTGGTCTGCTGAGAGATGACATGATCCAGGCAAACAACATCACCATGGGGGTCTACCCAGCTGCTGGCTCATTGTTTCCCATACATCAGGGAAATGCAAACACTGAGTTTGTCCATCACATCCCTAGAGAAGACAGATGGAGGTGTTGCCAGCCATTTCTCTAATTTACTTCCTGATTGGGAAGCATGCTCTGGTTATCATCTAGGCTAAGAGCATTGCTTGTGTAGGGGCAAGGGTTAGAATCAGTCATGATGTTTGGTTCATGGCATGAACACAGGGAGACCAGTTCTAGTATCTCTTCTGTTTCACCAAAATATCCCCTTGTTCCAGACCCATTCTACCTATAATTTCATACCTCAGTGGCTTAGCACATGCTGTTCCCTCTGTGCTTTCCTCCTGTCTCGGCCACTCATTCCTCTTTCCTGATTTACCCAGAAGCCTCCCAACACCTCCCTGCTGCTGCTGCTAAGTTGCTTCAGTTGTGTTTGACTCTGTACGACCCCAGAGACGGCAGCCCTCCAGGCTCCTCCGTCCCTGGGATTCTCCAGGCAAGAACACTGGAGTGGGCTACCATTTCCTTCTCCAATGCATGAAAGTGGAAAGTGAAAGTGAAGTCACGCGGTTGTGTCCGACTCTTAGTCACCCCATGGACTGCAGCCTACCAGGCTCCTCCGCCCATGGGATTTTCCAGGCAAGACCTCCCTAGAATGATTTAAACCTTTGTCTTCTGTCTCCCCTTAGCACAGATCACATTTAAAAAAATGAAAGTATAGTTGATACACAATGTTATATTAGCTTCAGGTATATAACACACTGATTCAATATTTTCATAGTTATTAAAAAATAATGGCTATATTTTTCTGTGCTGTACAATAGACACTTCTTGCTTACCTATTTTGTGTATCTTGATCCCTCTTACCCCTCCCCTTCCTTTTCCCCGCTACCAGTTTGTTCTTTCAGCACAGATCATATTTACGATCCCCACTTCATGTGTGTTTTCCCACTAGATTGTAGGCTCCCTGAGGAAGTCTGTCTTCAGCACTGTATGCCCAAGGGCCCAGCCCTGAGCCTGATGCACCGTGAATCCTTAGCACTTATTCCCTGAAGCATTTCATCCAAAAAATCAAATACAAAGATGGCAGTATATGTGCTGGAAGCATTGGGCAGCAGGCTTGCACAGATTTGATTCAATGTGATTAAATTCAAGTCTCAGCTCAGCAGAGTTCCTAACTCCTACTGGGCTAAAGCGCTCAGCTATTCTGCGGGCTGTTAAAAAATAAACACCAAACAACAACAAAAAAGAAAGGCCTGGGTGTCAGAACTGGAGACAGGGATTCAAATTCCGGCACTGACACTTACTACCTGTGGAAACTTGGCCAAATTCCAATTACTTTATTTCCCTAATTCATAGCTCATTCTTTTGTAACTCAGGGATGATAAGGCCTACCTTATAGACCTGTTATAAGAATTAAATTCAATTTTTACCATAATGACATAATATATGTGCAATCACTGGCACATAATATATGTGCAATCACTGGCACACAATAGACTCTCAATAAAGATGGTTTCTCCCTTCCCTGGTTGTTTGGGAGGCTACAAAAATGAGTAAAATATGAACCTGCCTTTGATTCAATATAAGAGATAAACACATAATGCGAACTAAGGCAAGAGGATAGGAACAAGCACAATCACAGGGCATGAGGGGTGGACCAGATGGCTCTTTCTGATTTATTCATTGAACTTCCATTTACTATGTGCCAAGCACTGTGGCAGGCCCTGGGCACTGACAGGACTTGGATGTGGTGCTTGTCCTGGAGGGACTCACAGCCCGGGGGAGGGGAAACGGATGGATCAGCAGATGACCTACAATCAAGCATGGTCAGAGTTCTAGACACAAGAACATGGAACGCAGGAGATGGAGCAGCTAACTCCAAATTCAGGGATTCAAAGTCTAAACGCACGTTTACAGAGAAACAAGTACCTCAAGAATGAGATGTCTTACTCGTGACTAAAATGTCAGGGTTATCAGTTCAGCCTTCGAGTCAACACAGTTGTTAGTTTTCTGAAATGCTCTTGCAACATACCACAGTTATTCAAATTTTAGGACCTTGAATGACATTAACCGCATAATAGATATTTTGCAAGGCACTAGGCTAGGGTAAGGGGGCAGACTATATCCTTCCTGGGGATACAAGGCAGGCACTCATGGGACAATTTGCACTGTTGGAAATAACAAGGAATTCAGGTGAGTGGCAGTCACATATGGGCAGGATGGCTTGAGGGGAGGGCCACAGTGCAGAAGACCAAGGCTCCAGGCCTCCATTCGTGACCAGGAATCAGTTATTCCACCTCTCAGAGACGCGGTTCACCTTTTAAAAATAGAGATAATAATTACTGAACTGGATTGCTTCTCAGAGTTGTGCAAATTAATAGGGCTGGCCTGGGAGAGAACTATAAAAACTTTAAAGAAACTGTACAAAACAGAGTCTCTGTATTTGTATAGACAGAAAGCACAGGGGCATCCACAAGAAGGCAGAGGAGCAAGGACACTTCCCCCTTGGAAGGAGACTCCCGTGGGAAAACTGGCAGGACAGGAGGAGCAGGAATTCTATTAAAAATAGATAAGATCTATTTTTAGGGTCAGGAAGATCTCCTGGAGTAGGAAATGGCAATCCACTCCAGTATTCTTGCCTGGAGAATTCCATGAATAGAGGAGTCTGGCGGGCTATAGTCCATGGAATTGCAGAGTTGGACATGACTGAGTGACTAACACACAGGTGTTAGGCACACTGCTTTCCTAGGTGTAACCCTCATTACAACTTCATGGTCATCCTACAGATGAAGAGATGTTAAGGAACCTTCCTAAGCTCACAGAGGAGCTAGCAAGAGGGCCAAGTTGGGGTTCAAATCCAAGTTCACCAGCCCTAAAACACATCCTCTTTTCCTGAGAAGTCAGGAAATGGAGACCATTTAGTGGAATAGAGAGTTAGAAGACAAAGAGATAAGATGAGAAAGGCAGGGCCAGGTGTGGAGAGTGATGCATGCCCATTGTGGTAACTGGCATCAGAAGAGAGAGAAATATAATGGAAATTTTCTTCTGGCAAGAATGACATAACAATAGTTTACACGTATAGAGTCATTACTACGTGACAGGAACTGTGCCAAGGACTTGACCAATATTGTCACATGAAATACTCAAGAAAGAAAAGTCTTTTTTTCAAACCTAATAGAATTGTTTAGTAGCTCAAATATATAATAGAGAGACATAATTGTGAGCTTGCTTTATAATCTGTTATAACATTATGTCAATGGGAAAAAATGCTTTCTGAGATTCAAACAATTAACTAAATTTAACAAAGAACTCCCTTCATGAAAATGAAAGTGAAAAGTTGCTCAATCGTGTCTGATTCTTTGCGACCCCATGGACTATACAGTTCATGGAATTCTCCAGGCCAGAATACTGGAGTTGGTAGCATATCCCTTCTTCAGAGGATCTTCCCAACCCAGGGATCGGACCAAGGTCTCCCACATTGCAGGTGGATTCTTTACCAGCTGAGCCCAAGGGAAGCCCAAGAATACTGGAGTGGGTAGCCTATCCCTTCTGCAGCAGATCTTCCCAGCCCAAGAATCGAGCAGGGGTCTCCTGCATTGCAGGCGGATTCTTTACCAGCTGAACTACCAGGGAAAATTCAACTCCCTTCATAGCAAATATTTATTTAAAAGAACTTTTATGACATATTCAGACATTAGGAAATTCTTTTTTTAAAAAAAAATATTTATTTGACTGCGCTGGGTCTTAGTTGCAGCATGTGGAATCTAGCTTCCTGATCAGGGATTGAACCCAGGCCCCCTACATTGAGAGCTCAGAGTCTTAGCCACTGGACCACCAGGGAAGTCCTAGGAAATTCTTATATGTAGCATATGCTTTTAAATTGATCAAAAAAGAAAGTTCTTTCTCTCTCTCTCTCTCTCTTTTTTTTTTTTTGTTACAAGTGCTATCTCAATTTCCACTATTCACTTCAGGAAACTTAGACTTAAAGAGGTGAAATGAGTTAACCCCAGATCACCAGAGCAGATAATGAAGATGCCGGGATTCAAAGTTGAGTCTATCTAGTGCCAGACCCCACCTCTCCCCCACCCACTCCATCTCATCTTTGGAAGGACATGCCAGCCATAGCGAGGAGAGAGGGCCCCAAGTGTGAAGAGACCAAACAGGAGATCCATCACCATCCCTGGCTGAGTTGTGTATGGCCTGGTTTAGGAGAGGAAATGGGAACATGGGACCAGATGTGTGAGCCAGTAAAATCAGGGAGGACTAGACAGTCTACAGGAGTCAGTTTGGTGAAGAAAAAACTCCAGTTTTTGGATCAAACATGTGTGTATTCCAGTATCCAATTTGAAACTTTCTAGACTGAATAAGTTAGTCAGTCATTCTCAACTCAAGTCTCCTCATCTGTAAAGTAGGGATATTGACATGACCAGCCTCCTAGTGCCTTTCTGAGGCTGATGTCCATGAATTAAAGACAGTTAACACATTCAATGGGCTCCAAAGATACCAGCTAGTCAAATTAAATCTGAATGTGGTGGGACAAAACCAGAAAAGCTTCTGGAAGCCATGGGACCAAAGGGAATCGGATTTGGAGATTGGTTAGCAGTTTGAACTAGAACTGGTGGGAAGAGATGACAGGAATATTAGATGCAGGAAATTGAGTCTGAAGAAAATGGTAGGGAGTCATCTAAATGGGACACAGTTGTCTAGGGCTGGAAGAATGAGGTGCTAAGCAGACCCCAGTTAGTTGGGACACAGACAAGTTTAGCCCCCATTCTCCAGGAAATAAGGGATGAGAAGGAGAGAGGCTGCAGGTATCAGGAAGCCTGGGGAGAAGGGGATAAAGTAAATGCTCATGACTTTCTTACAGGAACACTCAGTGGGACCACCCCTGGGGTTCCTAGTTAACACTTGGGCTTCAGCCTCAGGGTAAAGGCAGAAAAACAGACACTATCAGCAACTCTTTGACTCTCAAGTAAGGCCACAGCTCCTTGGTTTGGCCAGCCTCTCTCTGGCTCCAGCAGCTGGGTCTAGATGGTTACTCCCAGTAGCTTGGATGGGGCATAGGTGTGACAGAGGCAGGCGGAAAGCTGGGGGTAAATGATTAGACATTTGAGTCTGAGATATTGCTAGCTAGCCAGGTGCGTGCATCGGTCTGAAAAGCCACTCCAGGGGGACACAGGTGCACTCATCTCACTTCTGACATCTTTTCTGCTGTCAGCACTAGATGGTAAATTATGGGATTTACAATGATGCCTAGAAGCCTAGTGCTGATGAAAGAAGAACCATGTCTGGCCTTTTGTCTGGTGTAGGAGGAGGCATGTTGCACAGTAGATGGATTCTTCGAGGTGTTCTGCATATGGTAGCTATTCAGTGACAGCCCAGATTTCCTAGACTGCTTTGCCAGTGGCTGAATTTCCTTGCCAATCTCAATCCTGCAGAAGCCAACCATTCATTTTCTTGACACTCATTCAGAGCTTCACTGGAGAATGTTTTGCAACCTTAAGGACTAGTTTGCTACAATCTCCTGTTATCCACTCTCCGTCTCACCCATCATATCTTAGCAAATCTTTGGGAACTGGTTGGACTCATACAGAATTTGTTATTGTAGCTACAGCACAAAAAAGTGAAGTTCCTCCACTTTCTAAGTCCTAGCCTCCTCTCCCCATCTACTCTTAATAGAAGACTCTGTCACTTAACTTTCCTGAGAAGACCAACATCAACACACCCAGACTTACCCAGGTACCACTTGGCCAGTGATCAATAGAAAAACACTGTGGCCCTGCCAACCCTGCTCATAAACCTTGTCTTGGCTCTCACTTCCCTCTTGGCCTGGCTCTTCTCACCCTGAGCTCAGTTCCAGAATCTGCCTGGTTTCTGACCCTTTGGATTTGGCCATAGAACGTGGCTCCTCCAGATTTGCTGCTGGGTGCTGCCTAGGACATAGCCTGTACTTGCCCTCTGGCTCTTCTTGCTCTTGGGTGCTTCATGAACTCACTCTGATCAAACTGTTCTGGCTTTTATGATTCTCTCCTGGAGAAAACCCTGCATGGGGAGATCTGTCATTAAGGACAGAAATCCATCAACTTTCTTTCATTCTGCCTTCTTTACTTAGCTAGTGTTTTTTCCTTCCTTAAGCTCTTAAGATAGTGTCATTTTTCTGTTCCAGGAAAACATGTAGGCAATTGATTACATTCTTTTGTATTTCCCCTAAGACCTTCAATGATAATATTCTATTCTATTAACTAATTAAATGAACATTTACTAGGCAAATACTATGTACTAAGTCAGCAATCAGTAAGCTGAAGCTCACTGCCTATTTTTGTCCTGATAAAGTTTTATATTTCATGTATATTTATGTATTGTTTATGGCTGCTTTCATGATACAACAATTTAGCCAAGAGGTTACAACAGAGACCATCTGGCCTGCAAACCCTAAAATAGTTATTATCTGGTCCTTTATTGGGCATCCCTGGTGACTCAGATGGTAGAGAATCTGCTGGCAATGTGGGAGATCTGGGTTCCATTCCTGGGTCAGGAAGATCCCCTGGAGAAGGGAAAGGCTATGCACCCCCAGTATTCTTGCCTGGAGGATTCCATGGACAGTGGAGCTTGGCAAGCTACAATCCAAAAGTTTCCTGAAATGTGTGCTAGGCCATGGTGACTCTGAAAAGAATCAGATTTGATCCCATATTTGAAATGTTCAGTGTGGAGGGTAAGGTTGAGGGCACAAAGGACAGGTCATAATAGGCAATTACAATAAAATGTGGGCAATATGGCTTTGATAAAGGCAAAATCAGAGTGCTATGAAAGCACAAATAAAGGGACATTAAACCCAGACTGTACCAGAGAAGGCTTCCTGGAGGAGATGGCAATTGAGCTCCATTCTGAAGGATAAGTAGGAGTTAAGAAAGGCAATTGTGGGTAAAAGGGAGGGTATTTTTTGCAGAGGGATCAGTATGTTCTAAAGCGAAGCCAGAGACACAAGAAAAATCAAAAGTCGGTCAAGGCATTCTGTCTGTGTGTCTCTGTGAGTATTTGTAAGAAAGGGCTTATCAGTAATGAAGCCCATCAGCTAGGCAGACCTTGAAGAGATATGAATATCTTCATAGTAAGTTTTTAATTTTATCCTGAAAGTGGTATGAAGAAGAGAATAAGATATTCCTGTCTATAGATAACTCCCAAATCTATATATACTCATGCAACTTATGCTTCTGACTCTGATGTAGTAAATGGCACTGGACTAGCCCTCTGAACATAAGTAACTATAAAACTGGACAAAATATGGGCTTTCCTGACAGCTCAGATGGTAAAGAATCTGCCTGCAATACAGAAGACCCTGGTTCAATTCCTGGGTCAGGAAGACCTCCTGGAGAAAGGCTAGGCTACCCAATCCAGTATTCTTGGGCTTCCCTGGTGGCTCAGATGGTAAAGAATCCACCTGCAGTGCTGGAGACCTGAGTTTGATCCCTGGTTTGGGAAGATGATCCTCTGGAGGAGGGCATGGCAACCCACTCCAGTATTCTTGCCTGGAGAATTCCCAAGGACAGAGGAACCTGATGGACAAAATATATGAAGCACCAGTTTTCAGAAAAGGACTCTGATCCCTGAGAAAAGTGAAACACAAGAGATAAGCCTCAGGTGTGACCCAGACATTTTCTAGTTTGCGATGCAGGAGAGTAGAGCACAATGAAGAATGGCAATCTGGCTAAATTGACAGGAATCTGAGGCTGCTGAGATAGACAGGATTTACTGGTAAAAATACCAGTAAGGGAGGGAGCTGCACAGAGAAGTTCAGAAATATGCATAAAAGTCCACTGAAATCTGCCACCAAACACTGAGCTGCACATGTGCAGGGTGGGACTCCAAAGGCCTAGGAGAGAACAGTTGCTGACCAGCTAAGAGCGGAATGGAAATTCCAGAGATCACACGATGCTAGAGATGTAGGAATTCCCATCATCCATATTAAAGAGACTTTGCTAACCATTCAGGATGTTCAAGTGAGACTCTAGAAAAGCCGCATATTAGGAGTAAAATGACATTATACCCAGAGCAAGGACTACTCTAGACTAACCCTAACAAAGCTTAGAAAACAAGCCTTGAAAGAGAATTAAGCAGGTCTACCACTAAAACTGTCAAATCAAAACTCCATCTCTCTAAAGAAAGACAGCAAATCCAGACACTCAACAACATAGCACCTACAATGTCTATCATACAATCAAAAGTTGTTTAGGAGCAGGAAAATATGATTATAACCATGAAAAAAAAAACAATAGAAAAAAAAAGTTCCTGAGATGACAGATACATTGAGATTATCATATGAGGACTTTAAAACATCTATTATCAATATGTTCAAGAATTTTAAGAAAAGATAGACTTAAAAAGTAGACAAATGGAGACCCTCAGCAGAGAAAGAGAAGCTATTTTTAAAAACCCAGTGGAAATTCTAGAACTGAAAAATACACCTGTATATATGACATGGCAAAGGAAAGGATATGTAGACTAAAAAATAGGGTAATAGAAACAATTCAAAATGAAGCACAGAGAAAAAAAGTTTGAAAAAAATAAACTGGAGTCTCAGCGATCTTTAGAACAACAACTAGTTTAACATAAAGGTATCTGGAGTCTCAGAAGGAGATGATAGAGAAATTGAGTTATAAAATATATTTTTAAATGCCTGAAAATTTCACAAATTTGATGAAAAATATCAACCTACAGATCCAAGAAGCTCAATAAACTCAAAACACAATTGAAGCAAGAAAATTCCACCTAGGTACATCACAATCAGTTGATGATACCTAGAGATCATCACAGAGGAGGCAATGGCACCCCACTCCAGTACTCTTGCCTGGAAAATCCCATGGATGGAGGAGCCTGGTGGGTGGCAGCCTGTGGGGTCGCTAAGAGTCAGACACGACTGAGCGACTTCACTTTCACTTTTCACTTTCACGCATTGGAGAAGGAAATGGCAACCTACTCCAGTGTTCTTGCCTGGAGAATCCCAGGGATGGGGGAGCCTGGTGGGCTGCCGTCTATGGGGTTGCACAGAGTCGGACACGACTGAAGCGACTTAGCAGAAGCAGCAGAAGTCATCAAGGTCCTGGAAGATAGCTGGATTTTCTAACTGGCTGTGGGCAGCTTAGTTGTTCAAGTGGCAGTCAGCACTGGCAGGGTATAGAAGCTCACCAGGCGGGTGGAGCAAATGGTGGGAAATGGACAACAAAATGAGTCAGATATACAGACAGAAGTTCTCAGGAGCAGCCAGTAAAGTCCCTGACATCAGTTTGCAGTCAGGATTCAGGTTCCACCTTTTGCAGTCAGAATGGGAGACTTAAAAGGTGCTGAGAGAGAAGCAGTGATCAAAGAAGCCTCTCTATTCTGAGCCTTACGGGCACTTGGCAGGGACATCTTGAGTGTGAAGACAATTTAAGAGGCCAGAGATGAGCCCCGAGAGACTTGGGGTCTGGATTGGGAGTGAAGGATCTTTAGCAACTGCCTGTCTCATGTAGGAATTGCCTTAGGAACAGGGAAATTGTAATAATCGTTAATATTTAGTGAGACTTTACTATGTGCTTTGTATATTGTTATTTATTTAATCTTTGAGTCAAGCCCATTTTACAGACTAGGAAGTTAAAGCATAGAAGCATTAAATGACTTGCTCAGAGAAGCATTAAATGACCAGCTGGTTAAGTGGTAGAACCAGGATTTGGACCCAGGCAGGCTCACTCTACAGATGCTCTAAGTGAATTTTTCTGTGAAGATGGAATTGTTCCATAGTCTGCTGTCCAACATGGTAGCCCCTTGCCAGAGTGCATATTGAATGCTTGAAATGTTATATAATTTTAATCCATTAAAATAGCTACATGTATCTAGTGGCTATCACATTAGACAGTACAGCTAGAGAATCTTGGATAGGTCTGCTAAGTATAAGGACCAACTGTGCAAATAGCCACTCTCAGAAGTGGAGATGAGAGGACAGGCCTTCCTGGCAGCTCTCACAGCTGTGGATCACATGTGGCAGGCAGAACCTGTCCTTGAACTAAGATTTGGCCTGCAGCAGTCACATTTGAGGCTCCGTATCACATACTCTCCATCTACCTCTGACTTCAGCCACAGTGGTAGGCAGATGTGAGTCTCCACTCATGCTTTCAGTGAATGTCCACCTCAAGTGTACTGTGCCTCTTTCCATTTACTGCCTTATACCTTCAGTCCATCCTAAAGGAGATCAGTCCTGGGTGTTCATTGGAAGGGCTGATGCTGAAGCTGAAACTCCAATACTTTGGCCACCTCATGCGAAGAGTTGACTCATTGGAAAAGACTCTGATGCTAGGAGGGATTGGGGCAGGAGGAGAAGGGGATGACAGAGGATGAGATGGCTGGATGGCATCACCAACTCAATGGACATGAGTTTGAGTGAACTCTGGGAGTGGGTGATGGACAGGGAGGCCTGGCATGCTGTGATTCATGGGGTCGCAAAGAGTCGGACACAACTGAGTGACTGAACTGACTGACCTTCTCTGAAGCACTGAGTGCCTGCTTGGGCAGCAATCAAGTGTCTGGAAGACCAGGGAAGTTATTGCTCCTAGAGACAATACTCAGCCTACAGAGTCATGGGAGCTTGTGGACAATTCTGGAAAGTGGATAATTCTGGAAGGCATTCTGTATACTTTTCAGAGGTGCACTGATGCCAGTGACCTCAGAATGCACTCCTAGGTAGATTTTCTTCTCCTGCCCTATCATTATCCCTCAACTCCTTCACTCTTGCTTCCAGCATCATCATTTTTGTAAACCATCTGCACCAAAGTCCTTGCCTCAGGCTCTACTTTGGGGGAAGTTGATACATGGCTCTCTCAACTAAGATTGTGTGTCTGGGCCTGGATATTCATTCAAGTCTGGGGATTAGACAAGAGCTAGCTAAGGCTGCTCCTCTTATTTCTGTAAGCAGAGTAGTTTTAAAAGTTTTATAGATGATCTTTCAGCACCCCTCCACCCAAACTACAGATGTTGTTTCCATTGTCATCACCATTGTTGCCATTGTTACCATTATCGTTATCATTAAAACCTTTACTATTTATTGAGCACATTCCCTGCCTTATATACTTCATAGGCATTAGCTAACATCCTTCTCTTCTCACAGTGCTCATACTAGAGAGGTCTATTACTACCTCCATGTTGCGGATGAGGGAACTGAGCTGCTGGTAAGCAGCAGAGCTAAGCCTATCACCTGGTCTACCAAGGCTATGCCCTTTCTACTCCACTGGGCATCCAAAGCCCAAGCCAAGTCCAGAGTTATTTAAGAGGTCACTCTAGTGTCACCCATGCCTGTCACCATGGGAACAAATAAGGTGGTGCCTATCCAGAGCCTCTGACACACTGGGGTTTATCGGCTAAACCTGTCCTTCACTATACTATGCTCAAATTATGTCCACTGAGTCAGTGACGTTATCTAACCATCTCATCCTCTGCCACCCTCTTCTCCTTTTGCTTTCAGTCTTTCCCAGCATCAGGGTCTTTTCCAATGAATCGGCTCTTCACATCAGGTGGCCAAAATATTGGAGCATCAGTTTCAGCCTTTCCCACCCATTTTTCTGAACTTCTGATTCTTGACTTATTTAGTGACAGATTTTATTTTCTTGGGCTCCACAGTCACTGAGAATAGTGACTGGACCCACAAAATTAAAAGATGCTTGCTTCTTGGAAGAAAAGCTATGACCAACCTAGGCAGTGTATTAAAAAACAGAGTCATCACTTTGCCAACAAAGGTCCATACAGTCAATGCTATGGTTTTTTCAGTAGTCATGTATGGATGTGAGAGGTGGATCATAAAGACCTGAGTGCCAAAGAAGTGATACTTTCAAACGGTGGTGCTGGACAAGACTCTTGAGAGTCCCTTGGACTGCAAGGAGATCAAACCATCAATTGTAAAGTAAATCAACCCTGAATATCCATTGGAAGGACTGATGTCCTTCCAATACTTTGGCTACCTGATGTGAAGAGTCAACTCATTGGAAAAGACCCTGAAGCTGAGAAAGATTGAGGGCAAAAAGAGAAGGGGCTGACAGAAGATGAAATTATTGGATAGCATCACCGACTTGATGAACATGAGTTTGAGCAAACTTTGGGAGTTAGTGAAGGACAAGAAAGTCTGGCATACTGTGGTTCATGGAGTCATGAAGAATCAGACATGACTTAGCGACTGAACAACAACAAAGCCTAAAAGATGCTTACTCCTTGGAAGAAAAGTTATGACCAACCTAAATAGCATATTCAAAAGCAGAGACATTACCTTGCCGACTAAGGTCCGTCTAGTCAAGGCTATGGTTTTTCCAGTGGTCATGTATGGATGTGAGGCTTGGACTATGAAGAAGGCTGAGTGCCGAAGAATTGATGCTTTTGAACTGTGATGTTGGAGAAGACCCTTGAGAGTCCCTTGGACTGCAAGGAGATCCAACCAGTCCATTCTGAAGGAGATCAGCCCTGGGATTTCTTTGGAAGGACTGATGCTAAAGCTGAAACTCCAGTACTTTGGCCACCTCATGCGAAGAGTTGACTCATTGGAAAAGACTCTGATGCTGGGAGGGATTGGGGGCAGGAGGAGAAGGGGACGACAGAGAATGAGATGGCTGGATGGCATCACTGACTCAATGGACATGAGTCTGGGTGAACTCTGGGAGTTGGTGATGGACAGGGAGGCCTGGTGTGCTGCGATTCATGGGGTTGCAAAGAGTCGGACACAACTGAGTGACTGAACTGAACTGAGCTGAATCACCTGATTTTTCATCTCAGAGGTAAATAACATAACCTCAGGGCACCCCCAAACTCCCATTCCCATTGCTATTCTAAAGGCTAGTTAAAGGTTTATTGTGCATTGACAAATAGCACTGGGGTTAAATTCCTAGAAAGAAGAAGTTTATTTAAAAGTGGCCTTCCAAGCTGACTTTTTTACATAAACACTGTTATATATGGGAGAGAGGCTGTATTCCTGGACAACTTCCAAAGGTTTAATACACCATTTACACCTGAGTTTGAAGCCCTGCAGAAGGAATTATAGCACTTGGATGATAAATTCTAGTCATGTTTACCTAATTTTAAAAATCTAGGAGCTTGTATCAGAGAAGGCAATGGCAACCCACTCCAGTACTCTTGCCTGGAAAATCCCATAGAAAGAGGAGCCTGGTAGGGTGCAGTCCATGGGGTCACTAAGAGTTGGACATGACTGAGCGACTTCACTTTCACTTTTCACTTTCATGCATTGGAGAAGGAAATGGCAACCCACTCCAGCGTTCTTGCCTGGAGAATCCCAGGGATGGGGGAGCCTGGTGAGCTGCCGTCTATGGGGTGGCACAGAGTCGGACACGACTGAAGCGACGTAGCAGCAGCAGCAGGAGCTTGTATGTAAAAGCTCAGCTGGAGCAGTAAATAACTCTGCTTTGTTTTTTAGAGTATAACCAAAAAATGGAGTTCTTCTATATCCATTAGCTCATCTTTCAGATTTAAGTCTCAACTGTCAGATAAACCCTGTAAGCAAGTAACCCAAAGTTCTTTTGGGTTTGAAAAGTTTTTAGGCAGCAGAGAGAAGAGGTAGTGAGAAATAGGAATTACTGAGCATACTTGTGTACCAGGTACTTTCACATGTATCATCTAATTTGCTTTTCAGTTCCATTTCATTGATGAGCAAACAGGTTTGGTGAGGATCTTTAACTTGTCAGTGGACACATTACCTATGAGTGGTTAAGCAGGATTTGGGTTGTATTGCTTTGTCTTTGGGAAGAGTTTTTCTTCTGACAATGACAGAGAGCTTGGAAGCTCTTGGGAATGTTTGTTAAGTTAATAATAGAAGCAAAATCTATTGACCCAGTTTATATATAGGAAGATAGAGGAGTCAGGATGGGTAAAAAAAAAAAAAAATTCTACCTCAAAACTGAAGGTAAAAGTGAAGATAAGAGTCCAGTTCTTTCATGACCATAGATGCAATACCTCAAACAAAAATATTAGCAACTCTATATCCAAGTATTTAGAAAAAGGATACCATATCACAATGCAGGGTTTATTCCATGAATGCCAGTATAGTTTAACATTCAATAATTCACCACATTAACAGAAAAAATTTATGAATATTTTCATAGATATAGAAATATTTTATGCGGAGTAAAATGGCTGTCTGAGGAGGCCTTACAAATATCTGTGAGAAGAAGAGAAGCGAAAAGCAAAGGAGAAAAGGAAAGATATACCCATTTGAATGCAGAGTTCCAAAAAATAGCAAGGAGAGATAAGAAAGCCTTTCTCAGCAATCAATGCAAAGAAATAGAGGAAAACAATAGGATGAGAAAGACTAGAGATCTCTTCAAGAAAATTAGAGATACTAAGGGAATATTTCATGCAAAGATGGGCTCAATAAAGGACATAAATGGTATGGACCTGACAAAAGCAGAAAATATTAAGAAGAGGTGGCACGAATAGACAGAAGAACTGTACAAAAAAGTTCTTCATGACCCAGTTAATTACGATGGTGTGATCACTCACCTAGAGCCTGACATCTTGGGATGTGAAGTCAAGTGGGCCTTAGGATGGAGGTGATGAATTCCAGTTGAGCTATTTCAAATCCTAAAAGATGATGCTGTGAAAATGCTGCACTCAATATGCCAGCAAATTTGGAAAACTCAGCAGTGGCCACAGGACTGGAAAAGGTCAGTTTTCATTCCAGTCCCAAAGAAAGGCAATGCCAAAGAGTGCTCAAACTACCATATGATTGCACTCATCTCACATGCTAGTAAAGTAATTCTCAAAATTCTCCAAGCCAGGCTTCAGCAATACGTGAACTGTGAACTTCCAGATGTTCAAGCTGGTTTTAGAAAAGGCAGAGGAACCAGAGATCAAATTGCCAACATCTGCTGGATCATTGAAAAAGCAAGAGAGTTCCAGAAATACATCTATTTCTGCTTTATTGACTATGCCAAAGCCTTTGACTATGTGGATCACAATCAACTGTGGAAAATTCTGAGAGAGATGGGAATACCAGACCCCCTGACCTGCCTCTTGAGAAACTTCTTTGCAGGTCAGGAAGCAACAGTTAGAACTGGACATGGAACAACAGACTGGTTCCAAATAGGAAAAGGAGTACGTCAAGGCTGTATATTGTCACTCTGCTTATTCAACTTATATGCAGAGTACATCATGAGAAATGCTGGGCTGGAGGAAGCACAAGCTGGAATCAAGATTGCTGGGAGAAATATCAATAACCTTATATATGCAGATGACACCACCCTTATGGGAGAAAGTGAAGAAGAACTAAAGAGCCTCTTGATGAAAGTAAAAGAGGAGAGTGAAAAAGTTGGCTTAAAGCTCAACATTCAGAAAACGAAGATCATGGCATCTGGTCCCATCACTTCATGAGAAATAGATGGGGAAACAGTGGCTGACTTTATTTTTGGAGGCTCCAAACTCACTGCAGATGGTGACTGCAGCCATGAAATTAAAAGACGCTTACTCCTTGGAAGGAAAGTTATGACCAACCTAGACAGCATATTCAAAAGCAGAGACATTACTTTGCCAACAAAGGTCCATCTAGTCAAGGCTATGGTTTTTCCAGTAGTCATGTATGGATGAGAGTGTTGGACTATAAAGAAAGCTGAGCGCCGAAGAGTTGATGGTTTTGAATTGTGGTGTTGGAGAAGACTCTTGAGAGACCCTTGGACTGCAAGGAGATCCAACCAGTCCATCCTAAAGGAGACCAGTCCTGGGTGTTCATTGGAAGGTCTGATGTTGAAGCTGAAACTCCAATACTTTGGCCACCTGTTGTGAAGAGCTGACTCATTTGAAAAGATCCTGTTGTTGAGAATGTTGAGGGCAGGAAGAGAAGGGGACAACAGAGGATGAGATGGCTGGATGGCATCACCGACACAATGGACATGAGTTTGGGTCGGCCCTGGGTGTTGGTGTTGGACAGGGAGGCCTGGCGTGCTGTGGCTCATGGGGTTGCAAAGAGTCAGACAAGACTGAGCGACTGAACTGAACTGATAGAAGTATCTGATTATATTCAATAGCATTCATGATAAATAAAAATCTCAAGGAACTTAGAAGGGAACTGTCTTTACCTAATAAAAAATAAACAACAGCAAAAAAAAAGATATGACAAAATAATATTTAATAATGATATAGTAGAAGTTTTTTCTATAAGACTGGGAAGAAAACAAGAATGCCCACTCTCACCATTTATACCCAACATTGTACTGGAGGTTCTAGCGAGTACAATAAGGCAAGAAAGGCAAAAAGAAAGCATAAGAAGTGGAAAGGAATTGTTGGTAGAAGATACAATTGTGTATATAAAAATTTCACAATAACCTATCTATAAACAAATAGAAATAATAGGTACATTTAGCAAGGTCTCCAGCTACTAACTCAATACATAGAATTGACTTAATGTCTATATACCAGTGACAAATATAAAATAAAAGTTTTAAAACCTATTATTTATAATAAAATCTAAAATATAGTGAGAGGTAAGTAAGATCTCTTTTTTACAGGGAGGTATAAAACACTATTGAGTATACGTAGAGTAAAGCTAAATGGGAGTACTTTAACATATTTGGTGATTAGAAGAGTCAACACAGCAAAGCTGTCATATCTCCCTTAATTTGCCCATTCATTCAATATGAATGCAATAAAAATACTAGCAGGTTTTTGCAAAATGAAAATTGAGGTCATTTATGATTCTAAAATTTCGCAAAAGACCAAAAACAGCCAAAATAATCTTGGAGAAGAACACAGCTGGAGAAAGAACACTTCCAGATCTGAAAGATAGATGAGCATATCAATGACTAGAGTTCAAAAACAGACTCACAGATACACAGTCCCTTAATGTACGACAAGGTGACACTAATGCAGTAAGGGAAGGATGGGCATTCTAGTAAATGACTTTGGGAGAAAAAAGAAAAGAATCTTGACCCCCACCTTATACCATACACAAATTCAATTACAGATCAATTCAACATCTAGACATGAAAAGTAAAAACAATAAAGCTTTTAGAAGAGAACATGAACAGTCTTCATGACTCTGAAGCAGGCAAAGATTTCTTAAATGAGACACAAAAATTGTTAACCATGAAGAAAAAAAGATCAGTTTGATTACATTAAAATTAAAACCTCTGTTGATCAAAAGATTAGCAAAGTAAGAAAGCAAGCCACAGAATGTATTACATATACAAGGACTCATATCTATTATATATATATATATACATACATATATGTGTATATGTACGTGTGTGTATATGTATGTGTGTATATATGTATATGTGTGTGTATATATATATATATATATATATATATATATATAAGCCTTACGTAGCAATAAGAAAAAGGCAGACAACTCAATAGAAAATAAAAATGGTCAAAAGGTCTGAATAGGCTCTTCAGATTTTCCAAATGACCAATAATAACATAGTAATCAAAATCAAAGAATTCAAATTAACATTGCAAAGTGATAACAACACATACACTAGATAGCTAAAATGAAAAAAAGGCCAAGGGAGAGGGAGAGGGTGGGATGATTTGGGAGAATGGCATTGAAACATGTATACTATCATGTAAGAATCCAATCACCAGTCTATGTCTGATGCAGGATACAGCATGCTTGGGGCTGGTGCACGGGGATGACCCAGAGGGATGTTGCAGGGAGGGAGGTGGGAGGGGGGTTCATGTTTGGGATCACATGTACACCCGTGGTGGATTCATGTCAATGTATGTCAAAACCAATACAGTATTGTAAAGTAAAAGAAAGTAAAAATAAAAATTAAAAAAAAGAATAAAAAAAAGGCCAACAATATTGGATGTTGGCAAAGATATAGGTTCATCAGACCCCTCTAGTTGTGAAAAATTACTTAACAATATCTGCTAAAGCTAGGCTATATATCTTATGACCCAATAGTTCCATTCCTAGAATATAACCAACAGAAATACATATATTTACTAGAAGACATGCACTAGACTGCATATATAGCACTATTCATAATAGCCCCAAACTTGAAACTATCCAAACGCTCATCCATAACAGGATGGAGAAGTAAAATGCAGTATACTCATACAATGGAATATTATACAGCTGCAAAAAAGAACAAACTGAAATTATATACCACCATGTGGATGAATCTTACAACTATTAACATAAAGCTGAACAAAAGAAGCCAGACACAAAAGATTACACACTGCAAAATTCTAATTATAAAAAGCTTAAAAACAGGAAATATTAATCTGTAAGTCAAGATGGTGGTTGCCCTTGCTTGATGGAGTAGTGACTGGAAGGGGACAAAACAGATGCTTCAGGAATCCTAGTAATTTTCTGTTTTTTTGTGCTGTTAATGTAAATATGTTCAAATAAATGGGAACCTGGGACCTATACACTTTAGATTTACCCACTTTTTTGTATGTATGTTTTGATTAAAAGTTTACTTTTAAAAAAGAAAATGTGAAGATAGAAGCTGTGTTAACCTTTCCATTCTTGTCTCTCAAGGCTCATTGTGGACTACCTGAGGCTTGAGTTGCATTGTATAGAAATCAAAAGTTTAATGCTCATGTAACAGGGATGGAGAAAGGGAAATTACAAAGATGAGCTGAGTTTGTTAGAGGTGTGGGTGTGACCCCGCACATTTTTAAGGTCAGAGGTCATGTGCTCTGGACCAGGAGCTCAGCCTGCATGGATCCATTAGCTCATACCTATACAAAGTTCATATCTTGATTTTAGGATTTGGCCTATCAGGGAGGAAGCTTGATAGACAGTTTGGTTCATCTTAATTAAACAAATACTCACTGGTTTGTGTTATGCTCTAAACCCTATGCAAGGTCCTGGTGATTCTGAGCCAAACCAGACAAGGGCCCTGCCCTGTCTCAGCTATGAGGGGGATGGAGCATGTAAACAAGCAGTTACAGGGCAGCACGGGAGTGTCATGTCGGGATAACTGCAGGTGGGAGCGGAAAGGAGGAGAGCTGCTCATCTAGTTTGGGGAATTGAAGAAGGCTTTTTGAGGCAATGAAGGTTTATGCTGAGAACAAAAGGGGGGCCAATATTCAGCCAGGTGAATGGGGTGTAGGCAAACAGAGTGCTGCAAGCCCCCCACGAAAACAGCCTGTGCAAAGAAGGTACGGAGATCACATTGAGCAGGGTGCTATCTGGAAACATAAGATGGACGTGGAGCCAAGAAAAAATTTCAGAGGGGCAGGAGATGAGATTGGTGTGGTCCCAGTGAATGGAGTCCTGTTGAAGAATCTGTATTTTAGCCCAGTGTGATGTAATTAAATCCTGGCTTTAGCCTAGCTGGGACCTGTGACCCTGGGCAAGTCTCTTCCGTTTCACCAGTATAAGACTTGTTAGCTCTGTCTTGAGTGCTAGCTTTCCCGCCAATGCTTTTTTAAAAATACATAAAGAAGTGACTTTGTTTTCAGTTTTAAAGGCCTGCACATAGTAGGTATGTGCAGGAAAGTTGGTTGACTGACAAGTATCCAGGGCCCTGTAGTGAAGGAGGATAGCATCTTAAGATTTATTATTTAGAAACACAAAAGCTGGCTCAGACCCATGCCCACCACCATGTCTTGGCAGCTGAGGACACTGCAAAGACAACAATCAGGATGGAAAATTCCCCTTTCCAAGTTCCTGAAACCTGCAGCCCAAGGTGGCATCTGGGGGACTATTATTCCCTGGCGCTCTGGTGAAATGGAAGAATTCTGTTTGTGCAATTCTAAACAGGAGAAGTCTGTTTTCTCTTGATGAAGAGGGATAGTTTATGATTAGAGGGATATTTCCTTAGTGGTGGTGGTGTTTTTTCTTTTTTAAAACTTATTAGAGATTAAATTATTACAGTAAGAGGTAGCAGGAATTCTTTGACTTGATAAGGTCTGGCTTACTAATTCTCCCTTGGAGGGAATAAGGGCTGAATAACTTATTCATTGCTTGAACAAATTTCAAGGGTGCTGTCAGAATCAAAACCAGAGCAGGCAGATGAGTTTAAAGACAAGACAGAGAGACTGTTAGTGGAGGTGAGCCAGATGACCAAGGATCTCCTGGTAATAGGAGAGACCAGGGACACTGGGCATTGGGCAGGTCTGGTCTGGCAGGTCTAAAACACAGAATTCCAGGGTTTGGAAGGACTGGTAGAAGCAAGGGTTAGAGGAGCAAAGATAGGGTCTCATTGGGGAGCAGGGCAACATTAAGGGCAAGGTCAATTGGATAGTAGTCAGTCCTTAGATACCTATGGAATCAATGAATTCCTGATGACTGAGACTCAACTATGAGACCTGGGGTCAAGGCAAGAACTGGATCACAAGAAATGAATGATAACAACAGCTAACAATTATATAACACAGTGTGCACCGCACTCTTCTGAGTTCTTTACATATATTAATTCATTTCATCCTCACAAGTCCTGAGACATTGGCCTTGTTATCATTCCCACTTTACAGATGAGAAAAGTGAGACACAGAGAGATTAATTCAGTGCAAGATTCAGTATGGCTCCAGAGTCCACACACTTGCCATTAGATGCGAGGGCTTTGTTAGAACTGGGACAATGATGGGGTGCTAAGCACTTCTAAAATTCTTCCAATAGGGAAAATCTCTGGTACCAGAATCCAAGGGTTGGACTGAGTCTTAAAGGTCCTCAGTAAGCTCAATTTTCAGGAGCACTTTTGGTCTGTAAGTTTTATTTTTTTGTGAATTATTCTCCTAGCATATAATTTCTAGCAAATCTAAGACCTTGGCCTGCCAGCTTTTTTGCTTTCTTCTGCAAGTTTTGGCCCAAAAGCTGCCAGGATAGGGAACTGATTTCTCACTTTGGCTGATAGAAATATCTGACTGACAATCTCTCAGTTTGTGCCTCTGGCACAGTAGGAGTGTGAGCCATTTTCCCAGGGTTGTGTGTTCAGAAGTCAAACTGACATCACAATACTATTGACTAGTTTCCATGTCCTTTGGTTGAAAATCCATGTCGCTTTGTCAGCCAAAACAAGCATTTCAAGACAGAGTTGAGACGTTGCTCTAATTCATGTAGCCTCAGTAAGTAGTAATGAAGATCCTCAGAAGTTGGGTGGAAGAGGCATTTTATTGCTTCATTTCCAACATGAAACCCAAGAATCCTTGCAAATTGTTTGGGAGGATGTTTGGCAGGAATGCAGTGGCTGTCACAAAACACGAAGCAGTCCCAGTCGTGATCGTGAATAGTTAGCCTTATTTGGCGTAAACAATTCTTCAGGGTATATTTTCAACTCATTGTTTGGAAAACTTAAGCACATAAATGCTATTAGCTTCAGTGGAGTTTCATGTGTACAATTCTGGTAAATTTATAAAGACTTTTTAGAATATAGACTTTCCCTTTTCCTATGATTGTTCTAAGTAGTTAGGAAGTTTTCTTAAAAATGGGGACTTCGTGCAGCAAGCCCACTGACAATGTGTCTTGAGCACTAATCACATATCAGATACTATGCTGAAGCTAGGGATAAAGTGATGGTCCCAATTAATTCTAATGTGTTTCTTCAAAGTCTATCATAAAACCATTATAAAAGATGAGGAAAAAGCAAGGAGGACAATCAGGAAATAGAGGATAAGGAAAAGAATCATATAGGAAATTTGTCCAGTGTTATTTCTATTATTTATAGTATCTCAAAGATGCTAATTGTATGCCCCATGGTTGAAGATAATGAGAGATATTTTCCCAGATCTTATAAAGGAAGCAGAATGCATTTAACTTAGATTTTAGAGAGGGTTTTAGACTCTGTCTTATGTGACATTCATTACAAGGGATGGAGTGGACCCCAGGAGTCCAGTTCATCCATCTGATACTGATAAAAGTCCACTCTGTTTTGTATAGGCTGGGAGATCATAGCATAGTTCTGAACAAGACATGATCCTTGCCCTCAGGGAACTGAGAGTCTAGTACAGGAGACAGACTGATTAATAATTTTTGCCAGTTAGGATCTTCTTCCTGATGTAGGAGTGAACAGAATGCTGTTGGAGCCCAAGGAAGAGATAATTCTTTCCTCTGCCTTTGAGATGAAAGACATGACTGTTCTTCCTGCCCACAGGAAAAAGAACATTATTCCTATTTTTAGAACATTATTCCTATTTTCAGTTTCTACCCTCCTCAGCCCCTCTAGGGTTTTTTTTGACTGTCTACCATGTGCCAGGCATTTTGCCGGCACGGGATGTACCATAATGAGCAGTGGGTAGTGACAGTTCCTATAAGCTATCCTTTAAAGGAAGGAAAGCAAATTTAATTGAACAAATAATTTCGGAGCAGTCTCATGTTATGCGGATGTGAATCACAGAGCATAGAAATACATATACATAGTAATAAAAACATATAAAAATAGGAGTAAAATCCCTTATACATAAATTATTCATGCAAATTCCCCCTCTCCACAATTAAAAAGAATTGCCTGGAATATTACTCAGCCACAAAAATGAAGGAATTTGAGTCAGTTGTAGTGAGGTAGATGAACCTAGAGCCTATTATACAGAGTGATATAATTCAGAAAGAGAAAGGCAAATATCCTATATTAATGCTTATACATGGAATCTAGAAAAATGGTGGACCTGCTTTCAGGGCAGGAATAGAGATGCAGAGGCAGAGAAGGGACTTGTGGACACAGCGGAGGAAGCGGGGGGACAAACTGAGAGAGTAGCATTGACTTTTATACACTACCTACCATGTGTGAACAGCTAGCGGGAATAGCTAGCTAGGGCGAAGCTGCTGCAAGGCACAGGGAACTCAGTTCGGTGCTCTGTGATACCCTAGAGGGGTGGGACGGAGGCTCACGAGGGAGGGGACAGATGTATACTTACACCTGACTAATGCTATTGTACAGCAGAAACTAATAACACTGTAAAGCAATTATCTTCCTATTTAAAAAAGTTAAGAGAATGCCCAACATTAGAATAAATCTCTAGGTCTCCAAAAAACAATGCAAAACAATAAACCAAACCAAAAAAAAAAGAATTTCAAGAATCATAATTTCAGAGTTGGTGACTGACTGAGTTTTAAACTGGGTTTCTGTGATCGGTGCACAGCTGTACCACTGCAGGGCTGGATTTAAAAAGCAGTCTTAATCCTTTGTGAGGATGCATCTTGAATTCTGTAGAACTTTAAATTATATTGATATCTAGAAGAACATAACTCCAGGGAAACCTGTAGCAGTCCCACTAAACAATAAATAGTTAGAAGGGTACAAAGCATTGTACAGGGCCTCTGAGAACCAGGTTCAGTCTGGTGTGGGTTATCAGGAAAGACCTCCTTGAAGAAGTGATGGTCTAGGCTGAAGTAAGAAGGCTGAGTAAGACCTGGCTTGGCAAAGAGAGAAACGAACAGGACTCAGCTCAACAATTCAGCTGGTTTCCTCATCTCATCCCAACTTTGCTTCTCTGTTTCTTGCTCAGGCCCTAGAATAATTTGAGGCAAAGTCTACCTAAGAGTTGCTTATGCATATCTGGGGAGGTGGAAGGGGAAGAGAGAAACGGGAAAGAAACCAAGAAAAACTGGTCTTAGCCAACAGAAATCACAGAGCACGTAAATCTCAAAGTCTGTTTACTTCCCTTAGCTGATTTACAAAAATACAAGTCAGTAAATACTAACCTGTCATTAAAATTAGCTGACTAGTTCCATGTGCTTGCCTGGCTGATTGTGAAATGTGTGCTGCATTTGTTATTAAATTCCTTTCAGAGGGGGAAATGTCACAAACGCAAACTCTAATTCCTCATTGCTGGTGAGGCTGTCCACAGAATGACATCTTTGGTAAAATGTCTTTTAATTTTAAAATTAGGGCCATGCATCTTCAGTGGTGTTTGTAAAGTTAGAAATGATAAAATAGTAACATACCTGAAAATCAGCCCTCCATCCATTTGGGACAAGAAGGAAATTCAGGTGCTATGTCAGAACTTCAGCAAATTCTCACTGCATTATGGAAGCCAATCCAATGAGAGGACTCATCTAAGATGTCAACCCAAGATCAGAGCTAAATCCTTAAAGATTGAGAATTTGTGTGGGTGTGACAACAAGTCTAGAAATGAGCGCATTATAGCCACAGCTAACACAACATTTGCTGTGATATTGAGCTGCTGCTGCTAAGTCACTTCAGTCATGTCCAACTCTGTGTGACCCCATAGACAGCAGCCCACCAGGCTCCCCCATCCCTGGGATTCTCCAGGCAAGAACACTGGAGTGGGTTGCCATTTGCTTCTTCAATGCATAAAAGTGAAAATTGAAAGTGAAGTCGCTCAGTCATGTCCGACTCTTAGTGACCCCATGGACTGCAGCCCACCAAGCTCCTCCATCCATGGGATTTTCCAGGCAACAGTACTGGAGTGGGGTGCCATTGCCTTCTCTGGATATTGAGGTAGGGCCCTTTAAAATCTCATTGTAGAGAAAAAAATGACTGACACTTTGTGAACCCTCACTATATGCCAAGCCTGTTCCAAGAACTGTAAGAATATTAACTCATCTAACCCTATAATAACTCAAACATGTAGATTTTGGTTTTACTATGTGATGGTTGGATGGCATCACCAACTCAATGGACATGAGTTTCAGCAAATTCTGGGAGATAGTGAAGGACAGGGAAGCCTGGCATGCTGATATCTATGGGGTTACAAAGAGTTGGACACGAGTCGGTAACTGAACAATAACAACAATGCAAAATCAGAGCTTAGAGGTCAGTTGGTGTCTTTCCCAAGGTCTTATGACTACTGTATAAAGGAGCTTAGCTTTGAACCCAGGCCATCTTCAAAGCAGCTTTACTAGGTAGACGCTTTGATTATCCCAGGTTTTCAGGTAAGGAGACTGAGGTGCAGAGGCTAAGCAAGTTTTCTAAGGTCCTATAACAAGGCTCAGATTCTATACTTCAAGTTGGATCTAACTTCCAAGGCCACAATCATTCAGACTGTACATGTAGGTTTTACCTTTCTGTAGAGTGCTCACCACTGGTCACAATTTTTTTTCTTGGGGCAAGAGAGCTTGGAGTATTAAGTTTCTCTCACCTCAGAAATGCTCTCTTTCCCCACTCTCAAATTGCTCTGATATTTGGTGTTGAGATGCGGTATTCCAGTAAGAACCCATTTTCCCCACCTTCCTTGCTTTAGCATATTTTTCTGGCTTTTAGATTCCACTTTAAAAGCTGACCATCTTTCATTTTTTATCTACTGAGCTCACCTTCAGGGTACAGATAAAAGTTTAAGAGGGAGGCAGAATTAGTCCAGGAGCTAGGTAGCCACTCAGGTCTGCAGGCAAGAAACCTTTATCTAAAAAATTCAGTCAGTGGAGCAAAGAGGGAAGCAGAGACTTAAAAAGCAGAGCCAAATGAATCCATGTCGGCCATAGTAGAGACAGCCGGACAGATGTACAGCTCTCTTCAAAGGTTGCTTAGGGACCCAATAATCCCGCAAAGACTGTGCCCTGCATCTCAATGTGGGTGGGCGGATAAAGGAACATTATTCCTCCTCTTCCTCTTGGTTTTCCCAGGGTAAGTGCAACAAAGCAAATGCAATTTGCATTCAATGACCGAAAGCCACTCACATCTGTAAACACTAAGAGTCCCAGGCAGCAACACCCTCCAGAAAGCCCCTCAGCCCCATTTCAAGGAGCCAGATGTGAAGAGAAAGCCTTCTGCTTGCCATTGTTCTTTCCACTTGAGCTGCAAGACCCTGGGAAGCGCCATGTGCGGGGAACACATGGCACATTTTGCTCTTAAATTGAACCAAGCTTATTATGTTAGAGAGAGTTTAATTAAACTCTTGCTGGTGGTTGTGAAAAAGGTTAGCTTCCTCCCAGGCCTTTCTTTAAGTGTTCTCTGCAGGTAGCACACACGTTCTCCTTCCAGCAGAAGGTCATTAGGACCCTATGATTATGCACAGACTCTGGAAGTTTCCAAGAGATTCTGGGAGCATTTGACTCATAACTTTAAATTTAATCAATCAATTCGGTGGTACAGTAAAGGGATTATAACTATCCTCCGCCCTGATCACAGATGACTGGCTTTACTGCCGGGCCACCCATACTAATCCTTTTCACTCAAATAAGGCAGTGTGATGTCCTACACCCTTTGTCCTCATATGTTTGTGCTTTCACTCTGAATTTAACTGAGGCTAGGGAAAAGCTGCAAGTATTTCTTTGTATTCATGCTTCACTTCTAGCCTCAAACAGTAGAGTTCTTGCAAATCGGGAGGGATGTGCGCCAGGACTGTAGTGCCTGGCACAGACCTTTGCAGAAACTTCACTTGTGATTATAAATAGTTGGCCTTTCTTGGCATAAACAATTCTTGTGGGTATATTTTTCAACTCTTGTTGTTTGGAAAACTTAAGTACATAAAGGCCATTAGCTTTAGCAGGGTTTTGTGTGCAAATTCCTGGGTAACCATACATAATTCTATTGTTTAATGAACTTTGTCTATCCACTCTCCCACAATTTCATAAAGCTTTATGGAGTTCAGAATATTTTCATGCAAAGGGAAAATTAAATCTTTATTATCAAAATATGCTTTTCTTAGAATCACGACACAGGAACTGGCAAACAGGTTTGAAGGAAATATTAAATGAAAAATGCATGGGTTCGTGTCAAGCTTAAATGTTAATCACATCCATTTTGCCAGGGAAGCTGGTAGCATTAGAGCTTACATAATAACTGATCCATGACTTGCCAATGAATCCAATCTTTCTTCCTCCTCAAATCAGTTCAAAACAGGTGACTGTGTAAGCTACATGAATGAGATGCAGGAACCATGTGCTTTTTAAAACACCATCCAGCAGGTATAAATGGCAAGCAAGTTATCAATACATTAACTTATCCTTTCAGTGGTAATGGAACTTTACCTTGAAAGATAAAAACAAAGCAATACTTTATATAACACATAATTTTGAATGATCAACCCAATATAGGTGTGTCTTATTTACAAAAGGATATGCCCAAGAAATATAGTTTGTGACCTTTCAGTAAGAGGCAGAATGAGAGGCTGTGAACCTTCTGATTTTAAGTCCATCCAGGCGGCGCTAGTGGTTAAGAACCCACCTGCCAATGCAGGAGACATAAGAGATGCAGGTTTGATCCCTGGGTCAGGAAGATCCCCTGGAGGAGGACATGGCAACCCACTCCAGCATTCTTGCTTGGAGAATCCCATGGACAAAGGAGCTTGGCGGGCCACAGTCCAAAGGGTCACAAAGTCAGATACGTTTGAGCGCAGACAGAGTCATAATAATCACAAGAAACATAAAGAAAAATGAGTAAAAGGGGGGAAAAGTGATTTTGAACTATTAAGAATATTTGGTAGTATGAAAGGAGATGTGTGAATTAAGAACCTGGATGTAGGGGGGAGTGGGACTAGGGGTTGTGGAATCAGTAAACCATGAAATGAAATGAAAATCACAGCAGGATTTAGAGAACTGTTGCAATCTATTTTTTAAATGTGGGAGAATGATATTACACTTATTTCAGGAGAGCTCATTATGGGAGGGAGAGGAGAGAAGTCAACAATAACACATAGGTAAAGGTGGAACTGAATGCTATTGAAAACTAAACAGAAAGTGAACTAGGAGAAAATACGCAGAGCATGAAAGATACAAAAAGATGGAGAGGATGGACTGAGAGAATGGAGCACTCTGGGAAAGACAGGGGTTCCTAAAGCAAGGTAAGAAATAAATAGGAGTAAACTGAGGATATGCCTACATACCACAGATGCTCTGAATCGATTTGTGGAATGAATGAGCAAACAACAAAGAACAATAACAACCACAAAAAATCAAAGATTAAAAAAAAATCGACTGGAAGAAAAATATTACCACAAATAAAATAGTTGAAGGTATAAATACAGCCCTATTTCAGATACCATTTTATTTTATTTTTTTATGGTCACCATCTGTTTTATTATTGCCTTACATAGGGAAGTTGAATTTTTCTCATATATTTATTGAAATTTAAATATTTTTAAAGTCTGTGGTAGCTTATCTGCTTGCTATCATTTCTTTTTTTAATTTTACTTTATTTTACTTTACAATACTTATTTACAATACACATTTTTGCCAAAAAATGAGATCAACATGCATCATTTAATATTTTAACTCTAAGAAAAAAAGAAAGCACTCTATAAGGAGCTGGATTGCAAATTTCATGTAAGGGAATAGAATTCATAAGTGAGTAAGAAGTATGTTTCATTCATTGTAATGAAAAACCATGTGTAAACTACAACATTAAAAACAGTATACTTTGGGTTTTTATCCAAGTAAGTTGTTATCCAAAGGCAAAGATTCCATAGGTTTTTGAGTCTTAAGGGGTTTAACCACCAACTAATGAACAATTTTGGCTTTAAAAGTTACTTCCAAAGATATCTGATCTTAGAAGACAGACATAAAAAAAATGATGCTGTTAAAAATATAAGAAATCCTGAATTAGTAAGTACCTATTGAAGAGATAAGTAAATAAGAACAATAATTGGGAAGAATTGTTTGTGATAGGATTCGGGAATTAGGGGAATTGTTTAAATAAATGTAAATTAAAATAAAGAAGTTAAATGAATAGTAAGTTAAATAAATGGATAACGCAAGTGAGGAAAGAGTTGAAAAACACAAAAAACTGCAAAAGTTTCCCGTAAAAGTGAGTCAGAAATATACTATTCTATTAAGAAATGGATGTAGTGATAAAACAGAATATCTTGTTGTTTATATTAAGTTGATAGTTAATTGAATAAAAAAGAAGATTATTGCCAGAGGGAATAAAAATAAACAAAAGTAAAACCAAGGACATGCATTGTCTATATAACACCAAGGAAATCTAAAAAAAAATTTATTTATAAAAATTGAGGGTGAAAAAAAAAAATTGAGGGTGAGACGTATGGAGAGAGTAACATGGAAACTTATATTACCATATGTAAACTAGACAGCCAATGGGAATTTCTTGTATGACTCAGGGAACTCAAACAGGGACTCAGTATCAACCTAGAGGGGTGGGATGGGGAGAGAGGAGGGAGGGGACATATGTATGCCTATGGCTGATTCATGTTGATATTTGGCAGAAAACAACAAAATTCTGTAAAGCAATTATCCTTCAATTAAAAAATAAAATAAAAAACTGAGAGGTAGAATGGTAGAAAGGCAGAACATAAACTGAATAAGACTAAAATAATTGTAAGTTTAAATAATCATATGGGAAGCAAACAAACAAAGAAGCGAACACCTCTCTTGGCCTAAACAACAAAACGCTTCCAATTGGATTAATGAGATGATTTACCAGGAAACTTTTAAAAAGACTTAAGAAGGCTAAAAGTAAAAAGAAATAAATTAAAAAGACACTAAAATGATTAATTAAAGTGAAGGAAAAGCAGGTGGGATGTCAGATATGGTTTAAGGCAAAGGTTATTCAGGGAAGCTAATTATGTTAATTACGTGATGGTGGAAGTCAGAGTTAATAATGAGACCTATGATTTCACGATATTATTTTTGCAGGGCCCAAAGAAGATAGCAACAAACAGAAAACAAAGACTGTTAAATTCAAAGAGAAATTGTAAGTACACAATCGAAAATCAAGGTATCAATACCCCATTACCAGAATATAAAAAATGGAGAAGAAAATGATAAGGTAATAGAATAAAGAATCTGAAAAACATAGGTAAATTTACCACAGTATAGCAGTAAGAATAGATGTTGCCAAGAATTAAATGGAATGAACAGTGAAACAACAACAACTGAGTCTGGAAGTTTATTGCTAGTTCCTGATGAGACGGCAGATTAGCATACATACTCTTCATTCCTCTTAATTCAACCCCGGGAAACTTCAGAAACAGAGGGAAGCACAGATTCAGGGAACTAACAGAGCACTGAAATAAAGGAGAGATCAAAGGCTGTCCTGACAGAAGGTGGGAATGGGGTGGGAGGTGACCTGACCCAGGAGTAAGAGGATGGATGGAGGAGTAAGGAGTCCTCTTCCTTCCTCTGACTCACTGGTCGGGGGATGGATTGGGGGGGGGAGTCTATTGGAGTTCTCTTATTCCACCCCTTCTGACATTGCCAAGAGAGGGCCATTACTTGTCCTGCGATCCAGATGTTTGCAGCACCATGCCAGCTCTCTTCCTGGCCCCAGTCACAATACTCTCAGGGCAGCAGAAAGCTCTTCTCAAGGGAAGAAGAGGTGAAAGGGGCTTCTCCATCCCCTCCCTCTCCAGATTCACCGAGCTGGGAATTAGAACATAAAGAGATCCTGTCTTTCTATTTCTGCTTTTTGTTGAGCGTCCAGATGAAGATCAGTGGTAGAGTCTGCCTGCAAAGCGGGAGACCCGGGTTCGGCCCCTGGTTGGGAAGTTCCCCTGGAGGAGGAAATGGCAACCCACTCCAGTATTCTTGCCTGGAGAGTTCCACGGACGGAGGAGCCTGGCAGGCTACAGTCCATGGGGTCGCAAAGAGTCGGGCACAACTGAGCGACTTCACTTACTTATTAACTTACCTAGTGGAATGCAAGCAAATGGAGGAGTTGACAGCAGTGATGTGGTACTTAATCTTTCTTCCCCAGTCTCATTCTTTTTCTTTCCCTTAAACACATCTGAAGAGATACCACCTAGGATTTGGCCCTTTCCCATCAAATACTAGTAGGCCTAATGGTTAAGTCGCCAGAGAAACATAAGACCATCTGCCACAAAAACTACATATCAACGGGTACAACTAGCAAAAGCGAAAGCAAACTGAACCTGAGGCAGCTAACTGCAACAGCTGGACCAAAAACTTAACCTCAGCATAATACCTACCCTCAAAAGCATAGTGGGGATATTGCAATAGAACGCAAATCCAAGAAGTAAAGAAAAAGAACCAAATGTAAATTGGGTGCTAAACAGATATTTACAACAAATATTTGTTGGTATCCCTGCCAAAGACGCATGACCTGAACCTAATTGTGAGGAAACATCAGACAACCCCAAATTGGGAGAGTCTATAAAAGAACTGCCTGGTACTCAAAAAATGTCACTGTCATAAAATTAAAAGGACTAAGGAACTGTTCCAGATTAAAAGAGGCTAAAGACACCTGACAGGTAAATGCAACTTGTGATCCTGGTTCGAATCCAGGACCAGACGTTGTATTAATATTTTTCCTTTGCTACAGAGCAGTATTGTCCTCTGTGGGTGCCACTGGCCACATGCAGCTACTGAATAATTGAAATGAGGCTAGTCTGAGTTGAGAAGTGCTATAATTAAAAAATACACACTGGGTTCTAGTATGAAAGAAGAATGTAAACTATCTTGATTATAACTTTTATATTAATTACATGTTGGAATGATATTATTTTGGCTATACTGGCTTAAATACAATTTATTATTAAGATTAATTTCACTTGCCTTTAACTTTTTAATGTAGTTACTAGAACATTTAAATTACATTTCTAGCTCATTTTTATGTCTTGCATAATATTGATATCATATAGTACTGCCATAACGAACATTAGAAGTACAATTAGTGTACTTTGAACAAGGTATGAAGATTAGAAAATAGTATTTTTATCAATATTAAAGATAAGCGTATTGTAATTTTGTAAGAGAATGTCCTTATTCTTAAGAAATATACACTGAAGTATTTAGAGGTAAAGGAGCAAGCATGCTGTCTGCCGCTTATTCTCAAAAGTTTAGAAAGACATAAAATGAATATATATTTATGGAGAGAGAATGATAAAGCAAATTTAAAATGTTGGCAATTACAACATCCTGACGGAAAGATAAGGAGTTCTGTGTACCATCTTTGCAACTTTTATATCAATTTGAAATTATTTCAAAATAAAAGTCTACAAAAACCACTCCCACATGATGGTTAAAATAAGCAGTACAGTAACAGGGATAAAAAGAAGGGTAGTTAGCACTGAAGAAAGAGATGTGGGGAAGGAGATGAGAAACGTGCTCCCACAAGGTGGCACAAAGTATGAAGAGAGAGAACATTTAAAGTAAAACCTAGGTGACGTGGGGATGAGTCAAAGTGACAACATCTTGGTCACCAGAGGCTCAGAAAGTGAGAAAATAGGAGAGGCAATATTTGGAGAAAAATACATCTCCCAGAATTAAAGGAAGAGGAAAGATGTCATATATAAAGAACTCATAGAATGGTAAAGCATTTTTCAAAAAGAAAAAAAAAATCCACACTTAGTCATGTTCATAGTGAAAATTAAGGAATTTAGTATTAAGATTATCAAAGATACATTTTAAAAAATTGAAATGCACAAAGAGTAAATCACTTGGATAAATAAAAAATCAGGTTGACATTGGACTTAACAGTGGAATATAAGAATCCAGTATTTTACAGTATGAAAGAAGAGGTTTTTGAACTTAGGTCACAGATTGAGCCATACGCTATTTAAATGTGAGAGCATGATAAAAATATTCTCAGGTACAACCAAAACCTTATGGGGTTTGCCTTGCAAAGACCTGCTATGGAAAAACTCTTGTAAGAAATACTCAATATGAAAAACACAAAAAAGCCACAGCGATCAAAACTTTAGTGAAGCTTATGTTTGTATAAAAAAGCAATGACTAAAAGAAAAAATCCATATGATATTACTTATACGTGGAATTTAAAGTATGATACAAATGAACCTGTCTATGAAAAAGAAAAAGAATCACAGATAGAGTAGACTGGAGTTGAGGGAGGGATGGACTGGCAGATGTAAGCTTTTGTATACAAAACAGATAAACAACAACATCTTACTGTATAGCATGGAGAACTATATTCAATATCCTCTGATAAATTCTAATGGAAAAGAATATAAAAACAGAATGTACATATGAATAACGGAAACATTTTGTTGTACAGCAGAAAGTAACATAACATTGTAAATCAACTCCCTTCAGTAAAAAAAGAAAATATCTGTAATAATTCAGAAATGAAGTTCTAGAAAATAATCAGTATGAAGTGTATATTTGGGTACAGGGATCATAGAGACCGAAGGAATGAGAGCATGCTAATGTTCTTGTTTTTGTTCAGGGAAGATATAAGTATAAAAATGTTTATGAAATCAATAGAGGTAAATAGACATAAACATGTGTCTTAAATTAAAGGCAACCACCATAAGAACCAAAAAAATGAGTCAAGTAACTTTTAAGCCATTGGCAAAAAACTTGACTCAGGGAACAGAAAGAAGTCATTTCAGAAAATATAAAATAAGATAGCAGAAAAAATTTTAATGTGACTGTAATCACAATAACTGTGGGATAGATGTGATAAAACAAAACAAAGCCAGAGGGACCTCGCATGGACCAGAGATGCTCATGTGCCATAAATGAACATATCCCTTGGCACCTGGGATGGAATAAGCTAAAATAAAGCTTTCTAGAGTAAACAAATATGAGGTTACTAAAAAAATACAAAACTCTGTAAATATAGAAAAGCAGAGATTACCTATTACATACTCTCTTATCACCTTCAACAAAAAGGTGATCCAGAAAGAAACTTAACTAGGACATGGAGATGACAAGAGCGGATCTCTATCCCGACCAGGACTCTGAGCTGAACAAAAGTTCCTCCCCTGAGAATTCAGAACCACGAGCTTGCAGTTTGAGGGTGTTCCATCGCTGTGTAGTTCTTGTGTTGCTCTAAAGAGGTCTGATCTTTTGTTACCCATTTCTCTGAATGCCCACTGCTCTTCAGAGTTGTCCCTATCCCAATTATTCTAAACTTTCATGACGTTGTGTTGAGCACTTTTTCATTCATTGTGCTGAACATGTGGTTCTGCTCTTATGTTCCATACTATGAATGGGCTTGGGCCTTCTGCACTATCTGCTGTGCAGGTACTGGGTTGGCCAAAACATTCATTCAAGTTTTTCTGTTAAGATGCTATGGAAAAACCCAGAATGAATGTTTTAGCCAACTCAATACTTAGGATTCATCTTTCCCTGCTCTGCTTGGCGGTTGCCATTTGTTTATGGTCTTTTATTTTCCCAGATTTTAGTGATATTTCTTGCATGGTATGGCCCTCTTATCTTTTTGGATACATATATATTTACCTAGTGTTATTTTTATGGAATTTGAGGAAAGATCAAATATTAATATGTGCATTCAACCTGCTTGTTTATGGGAAGATGAGATTGTTTTTTTTTTTTTTCTCTTCTCTCAAAGCATACTCCAGTGAGTTGTTGCTGTAAGACTCCCCAAAGAGATGGAGGGAAGGGAGAAAAAGAGAGAGAAAAAGCTATTTAATCTATTCTCTCTGCTCCTTCTTTACTGAAACAGTGTATCATGACACATGTGCTTGGTACCAAATTCTATTTCCTGGCGACATACTCTGTTCGTGACTCAGCCTGGTGGTGGCACAGCTGGGAAGCTCTGATGGGCACCGTTACTCAGCTCAGAAAGAGATTTCCCAGTGATGATGGGAAGTAGAATTATTGTTTATTGAATGTTGAATTATTTCTGAAGTTAGATCAAGAGAAGGGGGCTGTGGTCTACATTGGGCTCATTGTTGCTACAGGCACTGGGCTAAGGGAATCCACAAATGGTCTTATTTTTAAATGGGAAGGAACTCTGCAAGCTAAATGTTATAAAGCTGACAATTCTTCCCAAAGTAATTTGATGATTTAATACAATCGCACTTAAAATTCTGACAGGATCCTTTACAGAACTTGATAAAAATTATTTCACAATCATTTATAAAAATGGAAAGACAATATTGAGGAATATTTTAAGATGGAAGAGTTACCTCTATCTCCAAACTAGAGACTGGCTTGTGAGTTCTGACGCTTCTCCCTCCCACTTCTCCACATCTAATCCATGGCAGAGTCTCCTCCTAAAAGGGAACTCAAACCTATTCATTCTCTCCATCACCACATACACTGCCTTAGCCCAAGCTACCATCATCATTGCAATATCTTCCTCACCCGTCTTCCCTTATACCTCCTGCCCCTTTCAATGTGCTCACCCCTCAGCATCAATATAAAGCACCCCTCCTCTCTCCTGCCACAACCTCATCAGTGATTTTTCATTGTTCATCTCCCTCCACTTTCTCCCTTGCTCATTTCATAACTGCTACTCATCAATCATCCATTCATCAGCACTATTTATTGAGAGGCTTTCAATGTGCCAGATAATGACCTCAGCCCTGGGAAGGTAATAAGCAAAATCAGGCTTGATTTCTCCCAACACCCCAGTCACCAGTGGCTGACTTTAAAGACAAAGGACAATAAATATGAAAAAATTCAAATGTGTAATTAAATCAATGCCAGTTTAAAATAAGATTAACCTTTTATAACCATTAATTGGCCAAACCCAATGGAGAAAGTGATACTGGATGCTGAAGAGGCTGGGAGAAACAGATATATTTATTCATTACTATTAACATGGTGAAATGATACAAATGTTTCAGAGAGGCATCTGGCAAAAAGTTTCAAGAGCCAAAAAATGTCCATATCCTTTAATCCAGCAGTCTTACTCTTTGGAATTATTTCAAGGAAATGATTCAAAGAAAGGTGGAAGAATGAAGGAAGAGTTGAAGGAGAAAGTATTTTATTGTAGAACTTTCTATATTAGCAAAAGGCCTAACATCACTTAAATGTTCAATAAAAGAACAGTTGGATAAGTGACTTAGATCAAGCTGTTATAAATTATGACTATGGAAACCAAATCAAATGCGAAGAGCAGGACATGATGTGTTCACATGTGATGTAGAAACTCTGCATACAGTCGACTATATGAGGAAATGAAAGAAGTTGCCAAGTGTAAGAGTGGTGGTGATTCACGTGACTGGATTTAAGAATTAATAATTTTTAAAAATTAAGTGACCAATGGAAAAGATGGCTGAGTTTCATGCTGAAATTAACTTTGATTCCATAGAGTATTCCAGTGGCCATGTTTATATTCTAGGCAATCTGTTGCCATATGAAAAAAAAATTGGCTCTTGGAAAAAATGTTCCTTTTGTCAACATATATTTGTCAAACGGTATTAAATTCAATGTTACATCAAAAGTGAGGGAAGTTATGCAGTTGACATTGTCAAGGGAGATTACAGAGTCTCTGTGGGGCAGAAGCATTTGTCAAAAACACAGATACTGTGCTCAGAGCAAGACAGCAAAGAGACTCAGCACCTGTTAGGCAACTCCCAATTCCCTGATGAAGAGTGGGCATATCTCCAGCCCCTGAGACATCCCTACACAGTAATGCTGCCTATTCACCAGGTTCCTGTAAAGAACAAATGCTCCTGGAGCACTGCAGACTTGCAGTACCGAGGACAGACACTGGGGGCATGCCCTTTTCCTAACAGTGAATCCAGAGCTCTGACTTCTAAACTAGGATCTCTGCAGCCCAGGTCTTTATACAGTGGGACCAAGCTGTTCAGAATTTGGTAGCAGTTGAGACCATGGTGGTATACCAGGGCCTTATTAAAAGATGCTTTGTGAATGAGATATGTAATTTTACTCCAGAGGAGAGAAGACCGCCTTGTGATAGCCCCAGAGGAAGGCAAAAGGGAATCAGAAGATCTGAGCTTTGATTTCAGTTCTGAACTCTCTCTAGCTATGTGATCTGAGCCCTTAATCTTGTGTGTGTGTGTGTGTGTGTGTGTGTGTGTGTGTGTGTATTTTTTTCCCACTAATAAAATTAAAAGGTAAAACTTGCATAATCCAGATTTCAAATGGATTTCTAGAAATTATCCAATTAGGAGTGTTTTAAAAAGATATCAGTTAGCCAAATAAATGAACTAATGATTGAATGAATTTTAAAAAAGGTTTTACTATTTTCAGATGGCCAGCAGTGATCTATGGCATTGCAATTGGAGGGAATGCCAGAGATCATTTATACCATCTTCCTGCCTTCCTCATCTCAGGCTTAGTTCCTCTATGAGACAGAGACATCATAGATACAGAGAATACTCTGTCCTCCAAGAGAGGGAAGCCCCAGAAACAGCATTTGGAACAAACCATTTTGAATAATGATTGAGAAGAGCTACCTGCAGATGTGGCCCCCCACAACAGACGGCTGAAAGCCACAGTGGACAAGTTCCCAAAGACAACTGAAGGACAGCCCTCTTAGGCTGCTATCTAATCCTATTGCAGACATTCTCAAGCACGATTACAGACCCCTGAGACCACCCCCACCTCCAGCCCTTTCAGAGGGATCTATGAGGTGAAAACTACTTTCATAGTAATACTTAGACAAAATTTTCTTTTTGCCGTGTGTCAACATTAACACTGATGTGGCAAAAGCAATTGCAAGTAAAACTCCTGGCACTCAGTGAGGGTCAAGGCAGTGGCCTTGAACCATATTAATCATGAATGTATTCCTTACCACCAGGGACTAGCCCTAAACAACAACCCCAAAAGTCAGTTTCACTAAGGAATAGCCTTGATGAAACAATATACATTATTAATGTTATTAACTCTCTATCTTTAAGTACACATGTTTTTATTACTCTGCATGACTAATTGGGAAAAACACATGACGCCTTTTTGCTGTATATTAAATAAAAGCACTTGTACAATTGCTTGAGGTGCAAGTTGGACACTTTCATTGTCATAAAACATCATTTTTACTTGAAAGAATGAATGACAAATTATGGTTATTCAGACTTGAGAATTTGGCATACATTTTCTTAAAAAATGAAATGAGCCTGTCACTTCAAGAAAAAGACCTGACAGTATTTGTTGCCAATGATAAAATCTGAGGTTTCAAGCAAAGCTTGGGATCTTGGGAAACTTGTATCCACTGCCATGAATTTGATAGCTTTCTAATACATTAACACTTTACTGATGAGATTGGAAATGATCTTAACAAATGTGATTTTTGATGTGGCATAAAGAAATGTTTCAGTATCTGGATTATCTGCACAACTCAGTAAACCAATATTTTTCAAACAATCAATAGATGATGTTATAAAATCATTCATCTGTGAAAGATTCATTGAAAGTACAAGGGAAAGCAACACATTTTAATGTAACAGAGTACAAGTTCACTGATATGGTTTCTCATTCCACATTGTAATTCTCCTTTAAGAAACTACCATTTGCAGAGTTTGGGTGTAGCATCAAATAAGATTATCTGTAATTATCTGAAAAGGTTATTTAAATATGCTTCTCATTTCCAATTACATATCTGTGTGAGACAGAATTTTCTTCACATACTTAAGCCAAAAAAAAAAAAAAAAAGATGACACAACAGGTTAAATGCAGAGGCAAATATGAGGATGCAGGTGTCTTCCATTAAACCAGGTATTAAAGAGACTTGCAAAAATGTAAAACAATGACATCTTTTTCACTAAATTTCTTTTGTTTGGACAATACAGCTATTTTCATAAAATATGTCAACATGTAATAAGCTAATCATTATTAATTCATTATATGTTACTTTTTAAAGTTAACTAATAAGTGATATTTTTAAAATATCTTTTAATTTTTGAGATGGTGAATATTGAGACACAGTTCACCTAAACAAAAGCATGTTGAAGTTCTCAATAATTTTTAAGCCTGTATAAGACACCCTGAAATTAAAAAGCTTGAGAACTGCTGCTCTGAGGTGCTTGCAGAGAAAGTGGAATTTGGGATGAGTAATTAGTGAAAAGAGGAGAACTTGTCATGTATCAGTTTGCAATATTGCTGAAAAGTATCATGACTAAATTGGGCTTAACAGCCAGGGTTGGTTATGAAGACAGAATCGTCCCTGGAGGGGTAAAATGAAAGCCATCTATGACTTAAGACTGGCTGAAATTATTTCTGTGCATATTGAATTCTCAAGTTCCCAGTTAGACCCAGTTATTCTCAAGGGCACCTCTCTGTGCCCTTCTGATTTGCTCCAGTGCCCTTAGTGTCCAAGTTCACCCCTTTCCCTCCAGGGAAGGTCTGGCTCTTTCCCTGCTCAGTACTGACCACCATGACTAATGTGGACTACAAATCTGCCTCCCGGGTCACAGCGCATGCCACTCTGAGTCCACCAATCAGTACCCAGGACTTGGGAAGGCCAAAGGCACTTGCAGGCACTAAGAATGAAAGATGAGCATGTTGTGGCTCTTGTCCTGGAGGACTTCTCAGTACGGTGGAGAAGAAAAGCTCCTGAAGGGATAATTATGATATGATGTGATAAATGCTTTTCTGAACATAGTGACCACATTTTCTTCCAATCAAAAATTAGGACACACTCTGACCTCTGACTGTGCAAGCTTCCTCAGGGATCTGGAACACATGTCTGCTTATCCATGTATCAAGAAACTCCCAACAAAACTCCACAGAAATTCTGTATAGATTTGTACTTGATTTCGCCCAAAGACCCAGAAACAATGGTTTATACCCTTTTAAAAAAATTCTGGGAAATAACCAGTGTCAGAACAGAAAAGGCAAGAAGTGCCATAGGATTACAAAAGATGGGTAATGAGCCCCTAACATTTTATCTCCTCTGGATTAGTGGATGGGAGACACTAGAGGAAATTTTTTCCATCATCCTTGTTGAGTGGTTTTTTCCCCCTGCAGGCAGAGTCCAAGACTGTTCAGGCAGGTCTCTCACACCAGCTGAATCAGATCAAGTCAGAAGAATGAACTAGTATGAAGCTTCTAAGATCGCAAGCCTTGATTACATGTGGGTAAAATTAAACAATAAGGCTCTTGATCTGCCAAGAAATGCTGGAGTCCCCTCTGGGTGGGCTGTTTGGGGACCGTGGAGGTTCTCGTCTGGACTGGGTCTTCTTAAGTCCTAGTCATGTACCCTTTGCCCCCACCACTTCCTTTGAGGCTGACCTAAATCCCCCTTTTTCATCCCTTCTGCAGCATCCCTTTTCTTTCCCAGCTGGGGCAACTCCAGAGTGAAGTGAACAAGAATGAAACATACAATGAGCAGAAAAAGCATGCTCAGTACCACACACGGACATCCTGCCACCCACAGAGAGAATGGGAGACACTGCGTCTCAAAGGCAATCCAAACAGAAGGCAGGGCAAGGAGCCTGACAAAACTCTTCTGCATCTTGGATCCACTACCACTAACCATTTTTTCTGAGGGTTCTACAACTGTTGATTCAATCAACCATGGGTCATCAACATTTGGGAAAAAAAATTCCAGAAAGTCTTAAAAAACAAAACTTGAATTTGCCACACAATAGCTATTGACCCAGCATTTACAATGTATTTACAACTATTTACATTGTATCAGATACTGTAAGTAATCTAGAGGTGATTTAAAGTATATGGGAGGATCTACACATGTCATTTTATTGAAGGGACTGAGCATTCATGGATTTCGATATCCTTGGGGTTCCTGGAACCAGTCTGTCTTGAATACCGAGGGATGATTGTACTTACATTGGACTAGGAGTAACTCACGATGTCTCTGTGATCTCCAGTAAATTCATCCACAGAAGCAAGTTATTTTGATGATGAAATGACACATACATGAGAATGCTCCACATAATAAGTTCACTATTCATGGTTTTAATTTTCATATCATTTGTGTGGTTAATTAATGTCTCTCTCCGTATTAAAGAAGGGTTGTGTCTTGTTTTATTCACTGTTATAAATATATCTAAAGTTTAGCACTGTATTTGACACATGTTAGGCATTTGATGGGGAGAAGGCAACGGTACCCCACTCCAGTACTCTTGCCTAGAAAATCCCATGGACAGAGAAGCCTAATAGGCTGCAGTCCATGTGGTCGCTAAGAGTCGGACACGACTGAGCAACTTCACTTTCACTTTTCCCTTTCATGCATTGGAGAAGGAAATGGCAACCCACTCCAGTGTTCTTGCCTGGAGAATCCCAGGAACAAGAGAGCCTGGTGGGCTGCCTTCTATGGGGTAGCAAAGAATCGGACACGACTGAAGCGACTTAGCAGCAGCAGCAGGCATTTGATGAGACAATTGTTTGATAAAAGGGAGTTGGTAGGGTCCTGGTTAAGTGTTTACTCTAAAACAAGTTTGGGGTTGCCTGACAACTCTCATGGATTGGTATTGGCTACCTGGAGCATGGTGCCATAAGGATTCTAAGGTGGTATCTGATATATCACCTGATGCACACTCTGGTTGAGGATGTTGAATATTTGTTGACCTTGGTTTATGAAGTCAAGGGTTTTTTTGCCAGCTCTTCCAGCACAAATAGGCCAGTTGTATGAATACAGTCACTTTAAGAGAATTGAGGTGATCAAGTATCTGGCCTGAAGATAAGTAGCATGACCTCAGGAATATTTTTTAAAATCACAAATAAGAAAACACTTAGAATAATGCTATGCAAAGAAGCTGAATGCCTACCACTGATATCTGCCTCTCTCAATGAATTCACTTATTTGGAATGTGTTTCACGAATGAGTAAGTAAGGAGCATCAGCTTGTGTTCCCTACAATCAGACAGAACTTTGTAAGACCCTTTCCCCCAGCGCATAAAATAGCTGTTCTACTCACGAGGGTAATCCTTTGGGTGTGTCTTCTCAGACCAGTTCCCATAAAACGTGAGCCTGTACTTAGCAGTTCCACAGGCGCAGCAGTCTAGGATTGGTTTGTCAGTCACCCCATCAAATGTGGAATCTGAAAGAGTCAGGAAAGTCACCAAGTTAGGAAGCAACTGTGAGTCATTTATAAGACAGTGGCATCTTGGCCTCATCCTGTCCTTAATGCTTGGGAAAAGAATGCGAAATGCAGTTTGTGCGCGTGTGTGCTCAGTCACTACTAGGTCATGTCCAACTCTGTGACCCCATGAACTGTAGCCTGCCAGGCTCCTCTGTCCATGGGATTTTCCCAGCAAGAATACAGGAGTGGGTTGCTATTTCCTTCTCTAGAGGATCTTCCTGAACCAGAGATTGAACATGCATCTCCTGCATTGGCAGGCAGATGCTTTAACACTGACTCACCTGGGAATCAAAGTGCAGTTTTTACTGATCAATAATTCAGAACCAGGTCCAGCTATAACAGATTTTATTTAACTCTAAGGATGATCACTATATTTTTCAAATTAAAAATAAACCAGAACTTTTGCTTTAATAATGTGAGGAGACCAATGGGACCAATAACATAGAATATTTGGGATGGAGGCTATCTTGGTAAAGTTTATTGTTATCGTTTCTGGACCTGAATCTCCTTTCCCATCCCTCCCACAATAGGATTTCTCCACCAGATTTCAAGAGGAATATGCATGTGTGTGTGTGTTTCCTAAGGAATATTCTCTGGGGCCAAACTGCCAGTACAAGAAGGAAAAGCTTTGACAGAGAGCAATGAGAACAAGTAGAGAGACATAAGGAATGGTGAAAATTATTTCTAAAAAATTATGCATATGTAGTCATATCACTTCTTATCAAGCTTTCAGAGACTTTCTGGGAGGGTTGGGGGTTTGGGAATATGTTCATAAGTTCAGGTTTACTTCTGAGCATAGAAACAGCCGGGAAAAACTCGAGATTCCCTCTCCGCCCCCACTTTTAGCTGTGAATAGCTGATAAGTGGAAAAAAAGAGATTACATGAATAAATTCAGTATTTCTGATTGTCAGGCCCACATCCCTAACTGTGCATTGTTGCTTTTAGTCTGTTCTGCTTCCTGCAAGACGAAAACAATGTCTACAGATGCAACTTGCTTCAGCTGCTTTTCCTTTGGTTCCTCAGGAGATATTAACATGAATGTTCTCCCTCCCTCTTTTTTTTTTTTTTTCAAGTTGGACATTTAATCTTAACTATTATATAAAGAGCAGCAAAAGAGAGTTTAAATATCTTTTTGAGAGTTAGGAAGAGCATTTTACAAGTCTTCCTTATGGAATTCACTGAGTTCTTTTGGTTTGAATGTGCAAAATCAGCGATAGGTGAAAGAAGTGAATTCTGGGTTCGAGGATGGAGACAAAAGTATGGGATACTGTAATAAGCACCACATTGCATAGAGTCCTGTATGTGTTGATTCCTTTCCATATACTGTCTCATTTAATCCTGGCAATCCTAGGACATCAGGACTTTGGTTAACTCTATTTTATAGATCATAAAACTAAGGCACATTAGTTAACCAGCCCAAAGTCACTGAGTTGATGCGTGGTGCAGGCAGAACTGGAACCCAGGTCTTTTTTGAATCTACGGCCCATGCTCACTCTTAACCTGTATACCATATCACTGTAGGAAAGACCTTCTGCTGGATAGGTTTGCATAAACACCAGTGGGAGAAATCTGTGTGTTTCTCATTTAGCTTTTTCAAACAAAGAATGGTGCATTAAAAAAAGTACTTATCTACAGAGCTCCAGAATCTCTAAATAGCCCTAAAGAAGAGATCTGAAATCACCCCAAATAGAAATCATTGTTTGGCTACTTTTTGTACACTAGGAAGAGGCAAGAGCATTGTGTGTGTTAGAAGCAAGCTTCCCACTTCCCTATGTACACGATGTCCAGGTCTGATTGCTGTGTGAGCCACTTTGATACGTAAGGGACAAGCACTATTGAATATATTTCAGGAAAGTTGGCATAAATGAGTAACTCCTAAAGGTTTTTCCTTTTCACATTTTCATTATGATCATCTATGTTTTAAAAAGACTAAGTTAGTTTTGAAAAAGGGATTCAGAGCTAAGAGATACATGCTGGGGTTTCCGTTGTAACTACTAGGCACTGTTAAATGAAGCAGCAATAATCTCTCAAAGAACCAAAATAACGCAAACTGGTAGCTCCACCTTATCAAAAGGGCTTTCTGATATAAGCAGTGAACTTAAAGATACATACAGGGGTTCAAGGGAAAGCACTTATAATAAACACTTTGGAATTCCAAAGAAAAAGAAGCTTCCATTGAAAAAATAAATTTCTAAGTTTGAAAATAAAAGTAGACATGCTGTTTCCTAATGAGGAAAAGCCCACTGAAAGTGGATCAGGTTTTCAAAGGGGAGTGATAGCAAGTGTTAACTTACCCCTCTTCTCCTAACCTGCAGGGCCTGCATAATACCCTTGGTAACTTGAAACTTGAAATTGGTAACTTGAAACCCTGCAGCATCTCTCAAGCTACACTGGCCCCCTCATTTCTATTCTTAATACCAGCTTCCTTTTCTACTCTTACCTTATTCTTTTTTGTGGCGGTGGGTGGGCGGGGGGATTGGGGAGGGCTGCCCTGGGTCTTGTTTGAGGCACATAGGATCTTGTCCCCTGATCAGGGAGGGAACCTGGGAACCTCTAGCACTGGCAGCATGCAGTCTTAACTGGACCACCAGGCAAGTCTCTCTGATCTTATTTTTGTTTCTCTTCCCTTGCTGATTATCCCTTCTCTATCTACATTTTTCTCTCATCTCTGCTTTTCCCTTCACCTTTTCCTCTTTCTCCTTTGTCTGTGACATGGTCTTAAAGTGAGCATATGTGCACATTTGTTTATTATAGGTCACCTTTTGAAATATTTTATGTTTCTGCTTTTAATTGTAAGTAACAATGTTTCATGCCTCTTTTGAAAAATAATTACCATTGCTTTTAATCTGTGCAATTCTTAGATTTCCCCTATGGATTAATAGCTTTAACTGGGGAAAAGAAACAGACACTAGTTTCTCTCTTTCCTTGATAGATTTGATTTGACTCAACAAATGTACGAATACTTTAATGAAAGTGTTGGAGAGAATCCCTTTGCTCTATGGTTGTATCTTAAAGACTTTCTATGTGGGATCTGCTTTGCTAACTGATGGATTACCTCATGAGTCTGCTGTCTCCAGGAATCATCTACAACTGCGACTCACGATCCTACAGCCCAGGTCTTCCTAGGTCGTTTTTTGTCCACAAAGTTGCTGTGGGAAAGAGGTGTTTTTATACAGACTTATGCTTAGTCATTTTGGTAGGCTCTCTGCTTCAGAAGTGCTAATCAATAGAGATTTGCAGTGCCTTTTCATTGATGCTTTTCTGCACAATGGTAGCATATTCGTAACTTAGACAAGGCTTTCACAACATCAGGGCTGAGGCTTTGGAAAGTGCAATTTAGCTGTTGGTTGCTGTCAGTACACAAGGCTGACAGTGCAGTGTATTCTAGGAATCTTCAAATCTGGGAAATAAGGCTGTCCTCTGAAAGTCAAACTAACAAAACTGTACCACGGTGGCCATGATTAGCCAACCAAGAGGTGAGCTAGAATAGCCACAGCTCTATGCCCAGAGACCTGGATGTCATCACATGCAAGCCGGGCAGGGACTGGATTGTCCATTAGAAACCAAGAGCCTCAAGAGCTGAGATGTTCTGGGTTTGGGTAAAGGTTAAGCAAATCTGTGGACTATGAAACACAGAGAAGGAAAACCCCAATATCCATGCATAGTGATGCCCACCTGGAAGCTGCCCGGGGCACTGGCCCACAGGTTCAGCTCTCTCCCCCCTTTGACAGGTATGACCTGATGCAGGGCAGCCAACTCTTCCCCTTTAGCTCCTTCCATGCTCTCCAAGCAGTCCTCCACATACGACCTATTTTCTGCCCCAGCTCACCCATAGGGAGACCTAGGTTTTGATTACCCAAAGCCACAACCCAAGCTACTGAACTGGGAGACAGCACTTTGATAGAAATGCAATGGTTAGGGCACTGGCTTCTAGGTTCAAACTGTGACCTCCTCGTGAGCTGTCTGATGCTGAGTGAGCTATTTAAACTCTTCATGGCTCAGGCTTCTCATCTGTGAAATAGGGATGATGTAATCCACATAGGATTGTTGTGCTGATGACATGATTAAGGCATGTGAAGTCCTTAGAATGGTGCCTGGCATACAACAAGCACAAATAAATCAGCTATTATTATTTTCCTAGAGGACATTTACCATCTTCTCTTTTCCTTCGTAGCTTATGATTTGCTAGACATAGAAATGATTTCTTCTCAAACCATGATAGACTGATTTCTTCTCAAACCGTGAATTGCTCTAAAGGTAAATAAAAAAGTCTGCGCAAATTAATAGAAAAGAGAGCATGAAGATGTACAATTTCAGCACATTTTCCACTTTTATTTAGTTCTTTAAGGACTTCTAACACGTTTAGATGTTTACAATATTAATTTTTCACGGTAGATTAATAAATAAGCCCTGGGATGTTGATAACAATAGCTAACATACACCATATATAACAAATAATTGTATGTATGAGCATATATGTGTATTGCATGTGTCTATACATACATGTACATATATGTATACTCACTATGTACTAGGAGGCATGGTACTGAACATCACAGCGCCATGCAGGGCTGGAGGTAAGCACTGACTGTGCATGTGCCTGTGTGCTAAGGATGACTGCGCATCCAAGGACTAGGTCCCTCGATGAGGTGAGGGCCACAAAAGCAAAGCCCCCTTGGCATTCCTGTCCCCTAGAGAAAATCTGCTCATCCTGCCTGCGTGACCCACAAGTTCCTGCTAGTGATTATTCCAGAAAACCATTACAGACTTTTTAGAGGTGCACAATTGTGTGTTCCTTAATTAAGTCCTGTGAATTATTCCAAGGAATCTCCTCAGAATAATCACTGTTTCACAAGAATAACGAGACGACGACACCAATATAAGGTATATTATCTCCTACCCAGGGAATCAAGCTGAGTAATTAGAGTTTAAGGCAGATCCAATTATCCACAGCACACAGCTAGATTAAAAATTGGAACTACGTGAGGAAGCAGAACCCGGAGGAACTCAGAAAACCCAACTGCCTTAATTCCTGTGGCCGAACGCTTAGACTGATTGAGCCACCTTCCATTTATCTGGTCCTCTCCAGTCCACACATCCAGACCTCCTTACCTTGTTCACAAAGTTTCTTGGTCAGAGAGCCTTCATCTTGAAAATAAATGATGCGTTTCTGAACGATGCTAGCCCTGTGGGGAAAGAAGACACAGCACGTGGTGAGGAGGGCAAGTCTGGGGGACGTCAGGTTTCTGCTGGTCCACCTACAGCTGTGTGGCTTTGGGGGCGTGCTCTCAACTCCATGTGGCTTGGCTTCTTCAGTGGAAAACTGGTGTTAATAATAATAGCTACCTCCTAAGGTTGCTATGAGAACTAAGGAAAGAACTCTTATGTCAAGAGTTCAGCACACATTAGAGACCACTCAATAAATATTAGTTATTGTGGTGATGTTGGTGGTACTCATATTAAGGCAGGAAAGTGAACTAACAGCATTTTCAGTAACTTTTCTCAATGGTTCATTTACTCTAGTTTTATATCAAACTACTGAGGCCATTTATAGATCAACCAAATTCAAATCAGGAAAGCATGTCAAATTCTCTTCCTGAAGGAGGAAAAAACCTTAAAAATATATTTTGATTTGTTCTGAAAATGTCATTCTATATCTTTCCGGAAAGTCTAGACGAAACTGTCTCTTACATTCTGAACAAAGACAACTTCAGCTGTTACATCTCTCTTAAACATGTCAAACTTGAACACAGTATCTTAGAATTTGGAAAGATATTCTGAGGTTGAAAAATGACTTGATTTGGCCAGCATATATTTTCTCTTTAATCTAGGATTGCACAGACATACTACGTCTCCTTTTACCCACTCAGCTGTTGATTTTCAGCTGCCCTTGAACAGGCCTGAAACCCGGTGTTCCAGCAATTTCAAAAGTCTACAGCACAACACTGAGACGGCGCCAGGGGATCTCGGACCATTTCTATTGATTTTCTTCAGCCATGCTACTCAATCAAAAGGCAATTTTCACTTTGATTTGCCCTATTTAACAGATAAAGGGAGCTCTTGACTCCATCACAGCTGACCACACTGAACCAGGGAAAGTCACACAAGCTGCCTCAGGTCACATGCTTTCAAACCCAGGAAGGGCCCACATATGCATGGATCTGCTGAGCACAGAGTCAGTTTTCTCAATGGTCTGGGCCTATGCCAAATGGCTTTCCAAAGAAATATCTACTCTACCCCCAGTCTTACACAAAGGAATAAAATTGAGGCCAGCCTACTGATGTCTTTTACAGTCTGTCCCACCCCACGAGAGAAGAGATGTTGAAATAAATGAATGAAATATACTTCCTGTTGACACAAAGCTACTGTGAATATTTATCCATTCTGTTGACCATCAAGTAGAAAGTTCCTTCAGGCCAAGAAAACACTCTGGAGAACATTCACCCCAAAGTCAAATAAAAAAAAATGCCTTCTGTTAGCTGGAGCACCCTACCACAGAGACAATGCCTCGGGGAGCACTGTGGTGGGCAAGGAGTAGGCCCAGTGGGACATACCCCAGGCCCCACATTCTTGCTGCAACCATTTCAACTTAACCGACCTCACTCCAACCCAAAGCTGCCTCCTCTCCCATTTGTCTTCCTGTTGGATCTGCTGGTGTATTTTCAACAGTTAGAATTTGGGAAGAATATTTTGAGGTTGAAAAATGACTCGCTTTTGGCCGGCATATAGCAGATAGTTTCTGGAGGTGTGTTTAGCGAAAAGGCATTGGACAGGGACACTGTCATAAACAAGACATATGGAGCCACTTCCCATTCTCAGAGTTGGCAGAATAGTGGGGAGAAAGTATCAAACAAACAAATCCTCAGGTAATGAATGGAGACGTCCACAGGGTATGAGAAAGTGTAACACAGGGGATCCTGATCAAGCCAGGAAAGGCTCCTCCCAGAAAAGGTGGCTGTGCTTAGATTTCAATGAGTAGAAGCTAATTAGACAAGTGGGATGGAGGAGCAAAGATGAGGGCATCCTTTGTAAGATCCTTGACATGGGGAGGGCTGTGGCTCATTGGTGAGCCAGGGAGGTGTGAGATAAGCTGGGCAGGGCCAAATCACCCAGAACCATGAAGGGAGATGGCATTTTACTCCAAGCCTGATGAGAAGTCTTTGAGGAATGTGCCCTGAGGAGTGAGATGATCCGGTTTGCCCTTTTAAAAGAGCATTTGAGCCAAAAAGTAAAAACAGATTTGTGTGGGGTTGCAGTATACAGAGCTCCCATGCAAATAAAATTTCGTTTCAATAAAATTCTCTTGATAGAATGATTTGAAAACACCTGATCTACAGGATAAAATATTAACCTACCATGGTATTCAAGGCTTTTCATAACAAACTTCCCTCAAACACCTCCGAGCTTTATTTGTTGGCATTTTGTGCCACGCTCCCTGGGTGTCAGACTGTCAGAAGTTTATCCCTCCTTCTCTGAAATTTTCTTCCACCCCACACTCCGTTACCTGTGCTGTTTCCTCCCCCAGAATCTCCCATCACCTGTCTTTGTGAGAGTCTGTAACAGACACTCTGAATTGTCTTCCTCCCCCTATGATTTAAAGGTGAGGTTTCCCTGGTGGCTCAGTGGTAAAGAATCTGCCTGCAATGCAGGAGACACAGGTTCGATTCCTTAGTCAGGAAGAACTCCTGGAGACAGAAATGGCAATCCATTCTAGTGTTCTTGCCTGGGAAATCCCATGGACAGAGGAGCTTGGCAGGCTACAGGCCATGGGGTCACAAAAGAGCGGGACATGACTGAGCAACAACAACGACAATTTAATGTCAGAAAAAATGATGCTTAGAAAAATTACATCACTCGCAGATTTTCCAAAACTATCATTATAAATAGTTGAGGGGCCAGAAATAGAAAAATATATTTTCTTTAAGATATTTCTGTTTCTTTCGCCTTGTTTTATAAAGTCAAGGTGGCCCTCTTTTTGATAACAGCTGTAACTTCTGAGCCCTTGTTTTGTGCCACTCATTGTGCTAGGGAGGTCCTTCATGTGCATTATCTTATGCTTTACATAACACTACAGGTCCTCAAATTCTTTATCAAAACACTTGGGCTAGATGTGTTCCTGAGTTCAGAGTTTTCCAAATATTAGAAAGTGAAGATGGCAATGTGCCATTAACAACCCCATGACCAAACACATCCATCTTCTGCAGCAAAATATTTGAATACTCATTCTAAGAGAGTAAATAAAATCTATAAACAGTTTCATATCAGTTTAGGTCAAGTTCAGCAAACTTATCAAAATGCATTTATTTTCAGAGGGATTAAGATGAGGGTTTGGGCTACTTTCATCCTAATCTTTTTTTTTTTTTCTTTCATCCTAATCTTATGGGCGAGAATGACTGAGATGCAGGGAGGTTAAGTAACATGCTCAAGGTTTTGAAGTCTTTCATCTACTGCCAAAGCCCATGGTCTGTCTGAGACTCAGAGTGCTTATACGGATTAAAGATGATTACGAATAAAGAGTATAACTGCACTGTGAGGAAAGTACTCTTATAAAACGTAACCTCAGATTGATTTTGGGGGGATGTATTTTATGATCTCATGGCACACACAGTAGAGATCTGAGACTTCAGTGGGTCTCCATGGAGCCTGGGTCATGATAACATGAAGCTCTCCATAAAAATGCAAGCATACATCCCCATTCCTAAACTGAGTCAACCCTCTGGACCATGCACTTTGGATTTCAAACTCTGTGCAGATCCAATGAGGGATACAAGGCTTGTTCTGATCAGGCCCTGGTGGTCTAGTCTTATCTCTGTCCAGTGCCTTCTGAGCACCCTACCCAAACCATATCCCAAATCTGTCTTCATGATCTCACATTCTGGGCCCCTGTCCATGAGACTCCTCTGTCCTTCCTCACAATTCTTCAATATAAACCACACATACACATACACACACACAGACACACACACACACACACACACACCCCTCAATTACCTAACATACTCAACCAAGAGGTTACTTAGAATGATGTCTGGACTGCAAGCTCTTCCTATGAGAGCCAAAACCCCTTGGGGTAATCCTACCCCAGCACTTACTGACCTTTTATAATTGCCTGTTCACTTTCCTATCTCCTGTGCTAGTATAAGCTTCCCAGGAGCAGGAACTGTATCTTATCTCTATAGATGCTAGTACTGTTGCAACCCTGGGACTCAAATAGAAGGAATGACGTTTGGAAAGGAAAGAGCTTGGGGTTGAACTGTCTGGAGGGCATGACGAAGGTCTCAGTAGGTAGACACAGGGATGTGTAACTCAGGAAAGATATGAGGAGGGTGAGGAGGATGGATATGGGAATCACTGGGGCAGAAGTCAGGGTCAAAGCTTTCAGAGTGGCTGACGTCACCCAGGAAGAAAGTGTGGGGAGTGAGAAGAGAGTCTAGCTGAGTTCAGAACTCTGAAGGCCAACATTCACCCACGGATATGCCAGCAGAGACCAAGACTTTAGAAAACGTGGTTGCAGGAGATGTTTCTTTTTATTCCTCATTTGGTCAACTCCTGGGAGAATTTTATATTCTGAGAAAATACATTTCATTTCAAGCCTGTTCCCATTAGAAGTATAAAACTCAGCAGAGATTTATAAATCATATTATAGTTCAGAAAAATAATAGCTTCACAAGATGAGAATGCCGTTGGTAAGAATTCCCTTAGCATTTCAAAATGACAGATTTCTCCCATTCTGTGTTGCAATTTGGCAGTCCTGTTGCATAGCATTTATATACTGATATACTGAATGCTCTCTTATCATGAAAGAGCGTGTTAAGGAAATCTAAATTAAATTTCTCAGTATGTCAGCTTCTCAAACTTTAAAATATTGAGGTTCCAAATAACTTACTAATCATTTCCAAAGTTTTCCTTTAAACCTAAAGTGGAACCTTTCCAGAAATCCCATCCTGAATGCTCGGTGCTCAGTTCTTTTTCTGTCTGAAGAGTTTCTTCATTTGCTGTTGGGGAACTGGCCTGCTGGAATGAAGTTGGAGTTGGCTAAGTTGGAGGTTTGCTGCCTAGTACTGAAAAGGCCTGGGGTTCCTGTTCTCACTGAAAAGGTCGGGGAGACCTCAAAAACTGAAGGATGTGGGCGAGTTCAGGCCATGAAATGAATGAAAAATACACATGGACCCTCAGTGGCTGGGTCACTGCCATGTAGGTGTAATTTATGTAAGGTCCTTACGACACGCATGTTGCACAAAGTAAATATTCAGTAGTGGTAGCTGTTATCATTGTTGCTGTTAAATCACCAGCCCCTAACAAAGTGCCTGACACATGAAAGTACTTAATAAACAGAAGCTATTATGATGATTGATGTCAGGCCCATCTCCTTTGCTTGTGCAGAGAAGAGGGAGAGTGTTATCTTGGTCAATAGCTTCAGGCAGAGATAATGAATGACTCCAAGGAAGTTCAGGTTTGCAGTCTCCAGACTGCAACTTTTGCCAACTCTCTTCCCAGTTCCAGTAAAATCCCTGTTACTGAACATTTCTTGGAATACTTTACAAAATTTGCCTCTGATCTCAGGGATATTTTCCATAGAAGTGATCCAGCTTATAACCCACAACATCTACTTCCTTTTACCAATGACTGAACAACTCTGTGGGAGGATGTAGGAATAAAATATTGAAGCATAGCATTGGTAACATCATCAGGAACTGAGGGTAACAGTCTTATTTTACTTTGCAAGGATGCCAAGTGCTAATCTGATCATGGTCTCATGTTACTCAGCAAATATTTACAGAAGCTGGGTGCATTCCATGATCCAGACTGTTACCAAACTTTTATATGCTTTATGTGGCTCTCAGGGAATGGAGCTGTGTCCAGGAGTTAACAGGCTTCCTGGCAGCTCATGGCAATGTGCTCATGGGAGAAGAAAAGTGAAAGCTTATCTGTAGGGCTTTATCTATGGCACAAACAAGGACTCCATGGTTGTCCAACACTAAGGTCCCACTAAGCTACAGATTCAGAGACTGTTATAATTGTCTACCATGACTGCAAATGACCAAATCTAGTAAATTATAAAAAGAGCTAGCTGCCAGGAGATTCAGTTTCAGTTCAGTTGCTCAGTCGTGTCTGATTCTTTGCGACCCCATGAATCACAGCACATCAGGCCTCCCTGTCCATCATCAACTCCCGGAGCCTACCCAAACTCATGTCCATTGAGTCGGTGATGCCATCCAACCATCTCATCCTCGTCATCCCCTTCTCCTCCTGCCTTCAATCTTTCCCAGCATCAGGGTCTTTTCAAATGAGTCAACTCTTCACATCAGGTGGCCAAAGTATTGGAGTTTCAGCTTCAACATCAGTCCTTCCAATGAACACCCAGGACTGATCTCCTTTAGGATGGACTGGTTGGATCTCCTTGCAGTCCAAGGGACTCTCAAGAGTCTTCTCCAACACCACAACTCAAAATCATCAGTTCTTTGGTGCTCAGCTTTCTTTATAGTCCAACTCTCACATCCATACATGACTACTGGAAAAATCATAGCCTTGACTAGACGGACCTTTGTTGGCAAAGTAATGTCTCTGCTTTTTAATACGCTTTCTAGGTTGGTCATAACTTTCCTTCCAAGGAGTAAGCGTCTTTTAATTTCATGGCTGCAATCACCATCTGCAGTGATTCTGGAGCCCCCCAAAATAAAGTCAGCCACTGTTTCCCCATCTATTTCTCATGAAGTGATGGGACCAGATGCCATGATCTTCGTTTTCTGAATGTTGAGCTTTAAGCCAACTTTTTCACTCTCCTCTTTCACTTTCATCAAGAGGCTCTTTAGTTCTTCACTTTCTGCCATAAGGGTGGTGTCATCTGCATATCTAAGGTCATTGATATTTCTCCCAGCAATCTTGATTCCAGCTTGTGCTTCTTCCAGCCCAGCATTTCTCATGATGTACTCTGCATATAAGTTAAATGAGCAGGGTGACATATACAGCCTTGACGTACTCCTTTTCCTATTTGGAACCAGTCTGTTGTTCCATGTCCAGTTCTAACTGTGTTTCCTGACATGCATACAGGTTTCTCAAGAGGCAGGTCAGGTGGTCTGGTATTCCCATCTCTTTCAGAATTTTCCACAGTTTTATTCCTGCATAATTAGCACTCATTCATGAAATACTCACTGAGCACTTATTTTGTATCAGGAAATTTTCTAGGAGCTGAAATTTCAAAGAAAAATAAGAGTTGGTGCCTTCCAGTAGGGACCTTCTAGTCCAGTAGGGGAAAAGAGATAGAAAAAGGAAACAGGAAATCAGTGTTGAGCACAATAAAGGAGAAGCCACAGCATGCAGAAGAGCTGTAACTAACTTCACCCTGGCAAAGCTGTAAGAGGAGTCAATGACTCTGAAGGTCTGAATTGTCAGAGGGACTGTGAAAACAGAATCTGAGAGACACACCATAGAGAAATTTATAAGCACTAAGTAACTTACTGGATCTGGAACAGAAAGAGAAGGTTGAGTACAAGATGTTTTATTTATTTTTTCTTTATTTAACAGTTAAACATGCTTCCAAGTGCTTCATAAATATAAATTCATTTAACATTCCCCCAAACTCCATGAAGTAGGCACTAATATTATCCCTATTTTACAGAAGAGAAAACAGAAAGGAAGGTAAGTTAACTGACTCCCCATAGACAAACCCCAATGACTAGATGGAGGATTGGTGATGCCAGTGACTGAAACAAAAGACAGAAAGGGCAGGAAGAATTTTTTCTTTTAATTTTTGGAATTTCTATTAAGCTAACTGTAGCTTTACATGCAACTATAAGAAATAATAGAGAGGGGGCACGCTTTGCCTAGTTGTCCCTGATGGTAATATTTAGCAAAACTTCAGTATAATATTACAACTAAGATATTGACCAGGTTTGAGACCGGACATAAAATTGGTGGCACAGGATTAGATGAGGACCAGATCATGCCATTCTAATGAAACTATGCCTATGGCAAGCTGGCACACGCTAAGACAGAATATTCCCAAATGACTCTCAGGACACATCGTATGTTAGAACCCTAATTGCAAAATCATCACAGGTGCTCTGACCAGGCAGGGGGCCATTTCTGGCTGGGACAAGATGATGGTAGACGTGGAGTTGGGGGAATTATTTGTAGGAATAACTTGGAAAGATAGCACTAGAACTGGCCTTGAAGACCCAGAGGCTCATTCTATGACCAGGGGTGAGTTCACCTAAATGAGCTCCTCAGCAGGTCCACCAGCCATGTGTTTTGAAGCAATGCTGCTATCTCCTCTGGGCAGACTTCTTCACTGAATCAGGGGAATCCACTCCACACTGTGCTGCATGTACACCTAAACTTAGGTCATGACCAGAATCTGGTCAGTTAGGTTCTTAACAAGACTATAATCCATTCCCAACTTTGTATAGCCATTGGATTTCTAGAGTTTCTTGATGCACATTACTGGACAAAGTTGCATCTACAAAATCCTGGTTCTGATTTCAACAAAAATCAGAGGAAAACTAGTGTTAGCACTCAGTTTATTTCTTCTTAGAATGACCCAGAGGATAACAAACTTATCATGACTCCATTTTCTCTTATTATCGTCCAGTTTTAGACCTCATCTTTATCATATATCTTGTCGATATTATTACCCTAGCACTTTAAATTTTACCCCTAAAAATTCAATGGAAAAGTAATAATGAGGAATTGACTTTCATACCATAAGAGAGATGTAAAAAGAATAAAACTAATTATGTTTTTAGAGAAACTAATTTAGATGTGAGAGTCATTAAAACCAGACAGGCATTCATCGATTCACATTTTTATTTGACAGAGTAGAGGCCATGAAGCTGTGTTAGGAATTGGAGGTGCGGAGATGAACAAGACATGGTACAGATGCCACCAAATAGTGGACAGCCTGAGAGATATGAATCGGAGAACGCTGCAAGTGGTAGAACCTGCCCGATATCTACTCCTTTCATCTGCCATACTTGCAGAACCCTCATTTTGATTCAAATGTAGCCTCAGTAACATAAGAGAGGGTCATCAGCACAGGGTTGGAGGGGGTGGGAGGAGAACTTCTGAGAAAGTTTTGCTTAAATTTGCATAAAAGAAATTAATGACCCACTGTCCTTTCTCTGTCCAGTGTTGATCACAAACAATACAGGAAACAAGGCAGCCATTTTGTGACCAACAGGAAAAGACCAAGAAAATTCAGAGACACTGGAGTCTGCACTGGGGCACCATGGATGAGATTAGGTAGGATTGGGGTCAGGGATGTTTTGGTCAGAGTCTGGGAGGAGAACACTCCAGATAAGGCTTTAAAAGAGGGCTTGAATTTGGTGGGTGCGAGGTTATGCTGCCCTTTGTGAGAACTTTCCATGGGGTGCAGAGGACAGACACCACACAGTGACTAGGAAGAAAGTAGCAGGCTTGCCAGGACACTCCAGTCTGAAGAGAGATGTGGCTTCAAATGGGAGGAGTTGGGGGAAGAGGCAGCATGGGTGGGAGTTCAACAGGAAAACACAGGCAAGGGAAATATTCCTTTTTCTCTGGAGGGAGTGTTCCTACACCTATAAGCTGTGGCTGAGGCAACAGTAGAAACCTTTAGGGGTACCTGCTGGATCAGTGGCTAGAAAATTTTCATCTGTTGGAAAAATCTTAAAAAAACTCACATAGACCAAATAGACTGCAGAATGTAGTCCCAGTTGTGGAAGCTCTTTCAGGCCATTCTGGTTAATGATCAGGACCATTTTTCATCCTTTAATTTTTCGATATCAAACTACCATTTTTTTTCCACATCTTTTGTGGAAAGATCCCTCCTCTTGACAGGCTTAGGGAGGGTGTGGAGGGTGGTTATGATTCTCAGCTAGGGATTCATGGTTCATGAAGGGGTTGCAAAGGATTCTTGTATGTAAATTGTAAGCATGCGCATTGCTTGGGGGGAGAGATGGTATAAGAGCCACTGCTCTAAGGTAGCTGCCATGACCTTCATGCCTGTTAGTTTACTTTCCAGAGTCCCCTGCTGCCACCATTGGAAGGACATGCATGGAAGATCAAATGAAGGATTCCCTGTACAACTACTACAAAAACCATCTAACAAGTTTCCTCTTCTTGCCAAACCACCCATTTACCTGCACTCAGCTAGGAGATGAATCACCATCTCCAGCACATTACTAGGTAGTGGTGGTACCATAGTCCTAATTACCCCATCTCCATATCAGCCCCACCCCACCCCACGCCAGCACAGGGTCTGACACATAGTAGGTCCTCTCTAAACAAAGGTTCCCCTCTCACTTATAGATCACAGTCTGAGCTCTTGGCTAAACATCCACAATCCTGAACACCAGGACACAGGCTGCCTTCTAAGTCTGACACCCCGCCCTCCCCCAACACTTTTGCCAACCACCTGAATTCAGCCTTGCCTTTTCACTCTTTGTCACACAACCCCTCCCAGCTTCTGGCCATGCTACTCAGACCAGGAATGTACTTCCGTCTCTGCTCTGCCCAGTCACACCATCTCATGGCCTCCTGAGAGCCTCATTGGCCAGAACCTTCAGAGTGACTTCCTCTGGGTTCCTTGAACACCACTGATCTTTGCCATCCACTTGGTGTTCAGGCACTGGGTACTCTTGATGTTTGCTTGAACTTTAATATCTTGCATTGCCATTTAACTTATTGTGAGTTTACATTTTGGACTTCTGACTAAATTCTGAGCTTTTTCAGGGAAAGGGTCTTGCTGCACCCTCAAGGCCCCTCGAGCACTTAGCACAGAGCCTTTCAAGCAGGACACACTGAAGATGTGCTGTTCTGATGTGTTTTCATGGACTGATTTGACCTGTAATTTAATACCCTATGGCCACAATCTGGCCAGAAGCACAAATTCCTCTGTACTAGCAGAGCCACCCAGTGTTCTGGGTAAGCAGCAATGACCGGTCATGAAACATTTCCCATTGCATAAAGACCAGTTAAGTCTGCTTCGCTTTATTCAAGCTGGGCTGATGGCAACTGCTGTTCTCAGAGAGAACCATTTGGGTTGAATTCAAAATCCCTTCACAAGGCTGGGAATCAACAGGAAGATGGTATGTCTGCCAGGAGGAGGTTAAGTCCAGGACAGCACTTTCTTTATGGAAAAGACAGTTGCTGATTACATGATGCACCACTCTTTGCTCATCCCGTGAGTCGACTCTTTAAAAGAATGTCACCCATAGGCCTTATATTTTGACTCACTCCAGATTTGTCCCACGTTATTTCTTTTCAACATCTGTACCCCTGTTGTAGCATGACCTCATTCTTATGTCACATGAGCTCATCAGAGGTAAAGCATGATCATCTGGACCCCCACAGAGATTGAGAGGAACAACATGAGACCACAGGAAGCCACAGAATCTGGGCTCGATTTGTCCTGTTTCCTAGCCTTTCTCATGGAAAATATTTTCAGAAATAAGTTAAAGGAAGAAAGGGAGGGAGGGAGGGAGAAAGTGACAGAAAGAAAGGAAGAAAGACACAAGAATTTTAACTTTTTGAGTAAAAGAAAATGTGAAAGAGAAGTTACGGCACCTCATTTTAATGCAGAGTAGAATACAAGTGACCAAGTTTTGTTTTGTTTTTTTCAACATGGCAAAAAAAAAAAAAAAAAAAAAAAATCCTACTGAAACTTCCCTGGAAATCCAGTGGTTAATGCTCCACACTTCAAAGGCAGGGGCACAGGTTTAATGCCTAGTCAGGGAACTAAGATACCACATGTCACATGGCACAGAGAAAACAAAAGTCTACCAACGCTTGATGTGGGAGACTTAGGAGTGATCATGGAGCATCTTCATCCATGTTAAACAAAGTACTGAAAACCATTTTTCCTTCAAGCAGACAAGGAGTCATTAAGACTCAACGAGTTAATAAAAATAAGGCAATGCCAAAGAATGCTCAAACTACCACACAATTGCACTCATCTCACATGCTAGTAAAGTAATGCTCAAAATTCTCCAAGCCAGCCTCCAGCAATACGTGAACTGTGAACTCCCTGATGTTCAAGCTGGTTTTAGAAAAGGCAGAGGAACCAGAGATCAAATTGCCAACATCCTCTGGATCATGGAAAAAGCAAGAGGGTTCCAGAAAAACATCTATTTCTGCTTTATTGACTATGCCAAAGCCTTTAACTGTGTGGATCACAATAAACTGTGGAAAATTCTGAAAGAGATGGGAATACCAGAGCACCTAACCTGCCTCTTGAGAAATCTGTATGCAGGTCAGGAAGCAACAGTTAGAACTGGACATGGAACAACAGACTGGTTCCAAATAGGAAAAGGAGTACATCAAGGCTGTATATTGTCACCCTGCTTATTTAACTTCTATGCAGAGTACATCATGAGAAACACCGGACTGGAAGAAACACAAGCTGGAATCAAGATTGCTGGGAGAAATATCAATAACATCAGATATGCAGATGACACCACCCTTATGGCAGAAAGTGAAGAGGAGCTAAAAAGCCTCTTGACGAAAGTGAAAGAGGAGAGTGAAAAAGTTGGCTTAAAGCTCAACATTCAGAAAACGAAGATCATGGCATCTGGTCCCATCACTTCAAGGGAAATAGATGGGGAAACAGTGGAAACAGTGTCTGACTTTATTTTTTGGGGCTCCAAACTCACTGCAGATGGTGACTGCAGCCATGAAATTAAAAGATGCTTACTCCTTGGAAGAAAAGTTATGACCAACCTAGATAGTATATTCAAGAGCAGAGACATTACTTTGCCGACTAAGGTCCATCTAGTCAAGGCTATGGTTTTTCCTGTGGTCATGTATGGATGTGAGAATTGGGCTGTGAAGAAGGCTGAGCACTGAAGAATTGATGCATTTGAACTGTGGTGTTGGAGAAGACTCTTGAGGGTCCCTTGGACTGCAAAGAGATCCAACCAGTCCATTCTAAAGGAGATCAGCCCTGGGATTTCTTTGGAAGGAATGATGCTAAAGCTGAAACTCCAGTACTTTGGACACCTCATGCGAAGAGTTGACTCTTTGGAAAAGACTCTGATGCTGGGAGGGATTGGGGGCAGGAGGAGAAGGGGACGACAGAGGATGAGATGGCTGGATGGCATCACGGACTCGATGGACGTGAGTCTGAGTGAACTCCAGGAGATGGCGATGGACAGGGAGGCCTGGTGTGCTGCGATTCATGGGGTTGCAAAGAGTTGGACACGACTGAGTGACTGAACTGAACTGAACTGAACTGAAAGGTGAACAGCTAATCAACAACAAAGGTGATAGCGCAATCGCATTTCTATGTTGCGTGTCTTGGAGAGATGAGGAAGTTGGACTTGAGAGCTTGTGTTCCTAGTAAATGCTTAGGCCTTCACAAATTAGGGACAGAAGTCACAGTGGACATGGAGCGGAAAGAGAGGGAGGTGGACGAAAACTTCCATTTCTTCATCTCTATAAACGAACAAGAGTAAAACCAGACGGTCATGGTGAGTTTGCAACTAGGTGAGTTTGTGCCATCAGATTGGAATGTGCACTTTCCTACCTTTCTGGATGGCTCTGTGTCAAGGATGTTTCTGGTAATGAAGATACACGTCAAGGAAGTTCATTTCCTTGACAGAATCCTTATCCTGGGAGGATATTTGGTAACGATCTTTTGGAAATGATATTTTGCACTGTATTTATTACTCTCCCGCCACCCACCCTCTGCATCTAAATGTATCAATATGCACAGCGTTTCTTTTGATTGACATAGCTAGTCTTGAAAATCTGTAATTCAACTTGCTCCTGACTTGGATTCTTCTCTGTTCAAGCTGTCCTAGAGATGACCAGGAGTCCCTTGTGGCCTAAGGTCATTGACTGGCCCAGTTTAGGATGATATTGTATTGTATTGTCAATGTCAACTGTATTGGGAAAAGCTAATGAATCCTGGCCTTCCATGTGTCTGGTACCGTCCTTAGGAAGGCCAACCCAGTCCTTTGATCCATAAATTGTTACGATTTGTGCAACGTATTTTTCTGAAACCAACAAACTGCAACTGATTGGACAGGGGATCAACACAGGGGTCAAAGGCAACCATAGGTGCACTGGACATGAAGGACATTGGCTGCTTCTGAGTTGCTCTCCTGCTAATTCTGCCAAGTAGTTCAACATGTACATTCAGTATGTATATAAAATAGTGCCAACTGGTCTCATTGAATAGTCTTTTGAACAAAAACCAGTCAGACAAATTAAGAGATGATGGGTCACTTTCACAGGTCTAGGTACAGAGCAATGGACAATTGTTTGGAGCATTTTTCTGCTCCTCTCTGGAGCCTGTGGCATAATCCCATTGTGACCCAGCAGGGCTGTGGCCGATATGATGACCTGACTTGCCATGCTATTCCCACACACCCCTGCATTTTTGTGATAAACTGAAGGTCAGCTATGCCTGAAGAATACTACATAGAAACCTGCAGTTAGCAACGTTTCCATTTGGATCCCGTAGGGTTCTTTTGGTTGTTGTCAGGGCTCATCAGCATAAACATGAAGTTGTTTTGATTTGCTACTGTCTCTCCTCTATCAGAAAACTGTTATTAGGAAAATTGCATTAATTAGCAACAGCTGAGGGGAGGACCAGCTATTTTGGAGCTGCAGCTGCAAGTCTTTTTGCAATCTGACTATTGCCTAAATTTTAACAATTAACAGAATAAATAGTCTCTGAATGTATTTAATCATGTTAATTTTGTTTTCCTCTATTTGTATTACTGTTTAGGCCTCTTATTTAATGTACACTAAAAATTCTAATACCATTAGCATGCTTTAAAGCATAACCTCAGCTATCGTAATCTTGTATGATTTACTAGAAGTGATACGTTGTTTAGCTTAATGCTAATTTTTAACTTTATGAGGAAAAATTAAGAATTAATTAAATCTTACCCCAAAGGTTGGCCTGTTGAATAAGATATTTGCTTGAACTGAAAGCCTTGTTTCATAGCCATTTTAGGTATGAGAATAGGATGGATAGATGGAAGGATAGATTGATGGATGATGGAAGGGGAGAAGGGAGACTAAATGGATAGAATAGAGTGATACAGACATAGAATAACAGACACACCCATATGTAAGGAACTAGGTCTAAACCTTCCAAATGCTAATCCCACTTATTCATTTATTTTCATTAGAATCAGCATGATAAAGACACAGTATAACAGAAAGACCTTTGTAGTCAAACAGGTCAGGTTTTTTTTTTTTTTTTTTTTTTTTATCTATCTCTTTACTGTGACCTAGGTGAATTACAGCCCTGAGATCCAGTTTTCTGCCCTACAAATTAGGGTTAATATCTACCCTTGTGAGAATTAATGAGTTCAGACAGTATGGAAAGTTTCTGGCATGAAGTAAAAGCTTGAAAAATATGGTCTTTCTTTCTTCTACTTTAAACCTTATGTTGCTATTTAACTTCTCCTGTACTTGTTCCTTTTCTACCCATCTGGAGAGTTACAGAAACCCTTATTAAGTAGAGACCTTTTCTTGCTCATCCCTGAAACTACCCCCAGGGCACTGCAGAGTGACTAGGGCCCATTGGATGTTGGTGCCTATTCTCCAATGTTAGCACACAAGCCTAGATTTTTATCAGCTTGTATAACAATGACTAACATCTACTGAGTGCTCACTGTGTGCCAGGTACTCCACGGTAAGCATTTTATAGACTCCAAGTGTTCTCAGCCCTGGCTACTCTTTAAAGTCATTTGGGGGAGCTTTTAAAAAGTTTTGACACCCTGGTTCCATCCTAGTCCAAGGAGATCAGATTTCCAGAGGAGAGGGAGGGTGCAGAACACAGGTGATTTTACAAAGCTGCTCAGATGACAACTCCATTTTGCAGCCAGGGTTGAGAATCACTGATACATTATCTGGTTTAATTCTCCCACCTGTGAGGCAGGTACTATTATTATCTCCTTTGCAGTAAAAAGCCAAGGTAGAGAGGGACCAAGTACTTGCACATGTTTATACGACTCTTAAGCAGTGGGGTCAGGATTGGGAACCCAGTGAGGCTGACTCCACAACCCATAGCTCTCTCCCAACTCCCATTTACAAGTAAATCTCAAGCTAAAACTATGGGGCAAAGATAGAATACGTAAGCGTCCTAAGTGTTATATGGTGATTCTGATCATCAGAATGGGTTAAAAACGGGTGTAAACACAGAAAATCTTTTCTATTTCAAAAGTGGAGAACAGGTTCCTATCCTGATTTTTACACTCAGAGTTTCTGTGACCCAGTTCAAATCACATTACCTCTGTGAGCCTTAACCTCCCACAGTGATAAAGATGTTACCCTTCCAAGAGTACTGAGAAGGTGCTCTGTAAACCCTAAACTATTTTAAAATTGAAAGGAGATACTTCTCATACCCTAGCTCCTTACCCTCATTTCATAGGAAAGACACCAGGTTCAGATTGGGTAGAGCCAAGACTCCAACCTTGACCTGTCTGACCCCAGAGCCCCTCTGCAACAGGCAAAATGTCTAATATAATGTAATCAGTTGAGAACCAGCTTGAAAAATGTTATTAGCAACAGAATCTGTGGGGATTGTGGAGGTGTGTGGAAGTTAGGCTTTTCCATAAACAGCTAGTTTTGAGATGGCCATGGCAGCAGCTACTGGGGGGTGAGGTCTTCTCCCCTCCCACACTAACTCCCTCACCTCACCAGCCTCAGCCAGTAACTCTTGGCTGTGTTCCAGGGGCTCAAGTGAGCATAGAAATGCAGCGTGTTCCAAAGACAGCCTGGCACTGAAGGTTTTCATGTAAAATCCACAAGCCAGTCCCTCAGCGTTTGTCTCTCCTCTTCCCTCCCCCATACCTGGCACAAGCCCAGCACATAGTAGGTGCTCATGAAATGTTTGTCCATTGAATGATTGATCCCTGGCCCGGCGGCTGCGGGGGGGGTGCAGTAGTGGGGGGTGGAGGGCAATGAAAGATACACTGACACTCCTTCCCTCTGAGGCCAAGTGCCACCTACAGCATCACATATAAACGGGCCTTTTTTACCTTTGTCTCACTCAGTCACGGTTTCCATCCTAAACCGCTCATCTTGACTCATCTTTGTCTTATTTCTTCCCTTGTGACTGCCTTTTCCAGTGGGGACCTTTGGACCTGATCCTCAGCAGCCCCGCTCCTTTTTTTTTTTTTTTTTTTATTTGACCCCTCCTGCCCTCCTCTACTGTGAGCTGCTCTGGCTCTGCTGCCATGCAGGGTACAACCATCAGCTGGTCCAGCCCAGATTCCAGGTTTACCTGGCCCCATGGTAGGTCTCACAAGGCTGCTGACCATACAGGCATGGGAAGACAGCGAGTGGGGTGAGAGGGGAGCGGACCCAAGTGGGTAAGATGCAGCCACAGACCAGAAGAGTTCACAAGCCTCTCCCCTGTTCACCCTTCCCAGTTAGAAAACTAATAAGGCTCACAAGCCCCCTTTATAAAAGACAGTCCTCACAAGAATTCAGCCTCAGTAAAGAGCTACTCACACACTGTGGCAGAGACTTAAATGTAAGGCCAGAAACTATAAAGCTCTTACAGGAAAACATAGGCAGTATACTCTTTGATATAAACCACAGCAAGATTCTTTCTGACTCACCACCTAGATTAATGAAAATAAAAACAAAAATAAACAAATGGGACCTAGCTTGTGCACAGCAAAGGAAATTATAAACAAGATGAAAAGACAACCCTTGGAATAGGAGAAAATAATTGCAAATGAAGCAACTGACAAAGGGTTAATCTTCAAAATATATAAACAGTTCATACAGCTCAATATCAGAAAAACAAACCATCCAATCAAAAAATGGGCAGAAGACCAAAACATATATTTCTCCAAAGAAGACCTATAAATGACAATAAACACATGAAAAGATGCTCAGCATCACTTGTTATTAGAGAAATGCAAATCAAAACTACTAGGAGATAACACCTCATGCAAGTCAGAATGGTCATCAAAAAATCTACAAATAATAAATGCTGGAGAGAACATGGGGAAAAGGAAAACCCTCCTGCACTGTTGGTGGGAATGTATTAATAAACTGATATAGCCATATATATATTATATATTATATATTATATGTAATGTAATATATATATAATGTATTAATAAACTAGAAAACAGTATGGATATTCCTTAAAAAAAGAAATCTGGGAAAAAAATCTATGACGTGACCCAGCAATCCCACTGCTTGGCATATACCCTGAGAAAACCACAATTGTAAAAGACACATGTACCCCAGTGTTCACTGCAGTAATATTTAATTGACAGATGAATGGATAAAGAAGTTTGGTACATTTCTACAATGGACTATTACTCCGCCATAAAATGAGCAAATTTGAGGCAGTTGTAGTGAGGTAGATAAACTTAGAGCCTCTGATACAGAGTGAAGTAAGTCAGAAAGAGAAAACAAGCATCGGATACTAACACATATATAGAGAATCTAGAAAAATGATACTGATGAACCTAGTAGAGAAAGGACTTGTAGACACAGCCGGAGAAGGTGAGGGTGGGGTGAACTGAGGAAGTAGCACTGACATAATACACTATCATATGGAAAACAGATAGTGGGAAGTTGCTAATAACCCAGGGATCTCAGCCTGGCACTCTGATGACCTAGAGGAGTGGGGCAGAGGTGGGAGATGCAGGAGGGAAGGGATATATATTTATTTATATAATCATGACTGATGTGTGTCGTTCTGCAGCAGAAACCAACACAAAATTCTAAGCAGCTTTCCACCAATTAAAAAAAAAATAAAAAAATTTTAAAAGGAAAATAAAAGCTTGGGCTGCAGAGTTAGACTGTCTGGGATTCAAACGCCATGTCACTACGTATGGTGTTGGGCAAGTTGAGCCTTAGCTTCCTTGCCATGTAAAGGGAGAGTGATATTTTCTTTGTATACAGAGTTTCTGGCATACATTTTGGCTATTATTATTACTGTCATTAAAATAATTAGAGCAACGCTCAGCTGAATGCTCAAAGGAGAGATGTTTTGGGAAAAAGAAAGGAAGGAAGGAGAGAAAAAAGAAAGACAGACAAGCAGGATAAAGAAAAGAAGAAAAGCAAAGAAAAACAATCACATTTCTTGAGTGCCAGCCACCTCTGACCCAGGCACACTTCTTCCTACTCCACCATCAGGACCACATTCAGGATGCCAAATGCCCCTTCCTTTATCTGGCCTCAGGACAATCCCACACAAGTTTCCTCTGCTGTGGTCTTCTGTAGCTCACAAGCTGATCTCTTTGGACCTTCTGCACCAACTCAGACTAGGCTGGGTTCTCCCCGTTTCAGCCCTGTGCTCTTCCCATGTGTGCCGCCCACTGACCGGTCCATCCATTCCCACAAGCGAAGCTGCACTCTGCATCCTTGCTGCCTGGCATGGTTCCTCCGAGGAATCTGTGGCGCTGCTGTGAAGAAGCCAAGGAATAAAAGGACACCCCAGCCTCTCAGACCTAACAAGTCCTGGCCTGTCTTCTTGATTGAACCTGATCAATGTCTTCTCAGACATGCAGATGTCACCACCCTAATGGCAGAAAGCGAAGAAGAACTAAAGAGCCTCTTAATAAAAGGTGAAAGAGGAGAGCGAAAAAAGCTGGCTTGAAACTCAACATTCAAAACACTAAGATCATGACATTCAGCGACAGAGGATGAGATGTTCGGATGGCACCGACTCAATGGACGTAAGTTTGAGCAAACTCTGGGAGACAGTGAAGGAACAGGGAAGCCTGGCGTGCTGCAGCCCATGATGTCACAAAGAGCTGGACACAGTTGAGTGACTGAACAGCATCTTCTCATCCTCACCTTAGCCCAACCTTCTGGGAGGAGGAAACCAGGAAGAAAATGGAAAAAGAAGGAAAGAAGAGAGGAAAGGCACAAAGGCAGTTCTTCGCTTTCCCTTAACCCCTCCTGCCTTTGAGCCGAGTCTGTTTAATTCGAAACTATTTCAACCTTAAAAAAAAATTCCAGAACAGTACAAAGAACTTTTTTCCCCTGAAGCATTTGAAAGTAAGTGGTTGACATGATATCCAGTCACCTTGAGCACTTTCATGTTTTCCCTGCAAACAAAGATATTCTCTTATGTAACCACAATGTAACAGTAAGACTCAGGAAGTTAACATTAATGCATCTAATCCCCAAACCCTATCTGAGTTTTGACAAATGTTCTTTTATGCCCAGAAGGTCTTATTTAGAATCACAGCATTGCCATTAGATTATATTTAATATGCCTTCTTCAATCTGGAGCAGTTCCTCAGGCTTTCCTTGATTTCTTTGACTTTGAAAGTTCTGAAGATTACAGGTCAGTAAAGGTTATGCACCTTGAGCAGGAATATCACAGAAATGATGCTGTGTTCTCACTGCATCCTGTCAGGGGCACAAAATTTAAATTCAGATTTGTTCCAGTACAGGTGTCTGCTGAACTTCTCCATTCTAACACTCCTGGCTTTCTCTTTGTAAGTTAATATTTGGAGGGCAGGTATTTTGAGATTATATAAACATCCTGTCCTTTATCAAACTTTCCAATTATGCATTTATTTATGTCTTTTAAGCCTTTATTGTGTGAATTTATAGAAAGTCAGGATCAGAAGGGTTAAAACAGAATGTCTACTTCTCTCATAGTACTTAACAGGCTGTGTTATAACTAATTTTTAAAATATAAATTTATTTATTTTAATTGGAGGATAATTACTTTACAATATTGTATTGGTTTTGCCATACATCAGGATGAGTCTGCCACAGGTATGCACGTGTTCCCCATCCTGAACCCCACTCCCTCCTCCCTCTCCGTACCATCTCTCTGGGTCGTCCCAGTGTACCAGCCCCAAGCATCCAGTATCATGCATCGAACCTGGACTGGCGATTCGTTTCATATATGATATTACACATGTTTCAATGCCATTTTCCCAAATCATCCCACCCTCTCCCTCTCCCACAGAGTCCAAAAGACTGTTCTATACCTCTGTGTCTCTTTTGCTGTCTCGCACACAGGGTTATCATTTATTTAGCTAGCATAGGTATTTATTTATCTCAATTGGCCTCTAATTTCTCAATTTCTCATTTTATTTAATGGGTTGTAATCTGCTACTACAAACTCTATGGGAACTAGGCTACTGTGTATTTGTGCTTGGTCTTCCTCTTGTCTCAATGTTATATTTTCATTTTTATTTTTCCAGATCTTGATTTTTTAAAAATTTAGCATGACTATTCTGTTTTATGTTTTCCTTAACACTGTTTCTTAGTATTTATGGAAATTGGCAAGAAGCAAGCAAGCAAGCAAAACGAAACGAGATGCAGAAAGACTGAAACTTAACAGTTTTTAAGTTCAAAAAACCATTTATAATTTTTGTCCTAAGTGCCAGAAACTGGAATTCACTTCTAGGGGTGAACCACTTCTTTTGTCTTAGAGACATTTTTGTGATAATCTTCACTGTATTACAAATGTAAAGCCATAATAATGCTAATGATAGTAATATAGCCTTGTACAGAGTTGCTTCTGGACCAGACACTGTTCTAAACACTTTACATATATTAAGTTATCTAACCCTCAAGCAACCCTATAAGGTAGGTACTATTATTATCCCCACTGGACAGGAGAGGCATCTGAAGTATCCAGAGTTCAACAACTTGCCTGATGTCATTTCCAGGAGGTGGAGTCAGAACTCAGTCTTAGCCTGTGTGACCTGAAACCATCCTCATAACTACAATATCAAACAAACCAAACCAAGGGAAACTGGGTCTGGATTTGGGCCAAGTGGGACTCCTACAGGGCACTCTCTTGAGGGGGAAATCAACTGGCCCTTGATGTTGGGAAGAGAGCCTGATGCCCACCAAGTGTTACAGCAGTGAAACCCCAAGGATGATCTTTGGCTTCTGGGCCCTGAGAATAGCTAAATCTATAGGCTAGTGACATAGGGCCTCTGTGTTATGATTCTCTCCTCTGACTGCCCAAGCTTTTAACACCATCTTACTACCACTGTTGCTTAGCCTTAGCTGTGATGTGAGGTAATGAGGGATGGGCTCCATGAGTGGAGGAAAGGTGGGGAAGCAGTGGCTGGAGGAGTCTGCTGCTGCTAAGTCACTTCAGTTGTGTCCGACTCTGTGCGACCCCATAGATGGAAGCCCACCAGGCTCCCCCGTCCCTGGGATTCTCCAGGCAAGAACACTGGAGTGGGTTGCCATTTCCTTCTCCAATGCATGAAAATGAAGTCGCTCAGTCGAGTCCGACTCTTTGCGACCCCATGGACTGCAGCCCACCAGGCTCCTCCGTCCATGGGGTTTTCCAGGCAAAAGTACTGGAGTGGGATGCCATTGGCTTCTCCGGGAGGAGTCTAGACTCAGGTAACCAAGTGGCAAGCAACAGGTCAGAGTTTTGGATACCATAATAATTGTCCTAAAGAAAGTGACAGTCGCTTAGTTGTGCCCGACTCTTTGCAACTCCATGGACTATACAGTCCAAGGAATTCTCCAGGCCAGAATATTGGCGTCGGTAGACTTTTCCTTCTCCAGGCAATCTTCCCAACCCAGGGGTCGAACCCAGGTCTCCCTCATTGCAGGCGGATTCTTTACCAGCTGAGCCACAGGGGAAGCCCAAGAATACGAGAGTAGGTAGCCTATCTATTCTCCAGCGGATCTTCCTGACCTAGGAATCGAACCGGGGTCTCCTGCATTGCAGATGGATTCTTTACCAACTGAGCTATCAGGGAAGCCCAATAATTGTTCTAGGATTCCCTCAAATTCTTGGGTGGTCAACCTGGCAGAAACCTAATCTTTCTATGTATGTGCGTGTGTGTTAGTCACTCAGTTGTGTCTGACTCTTTGTGGCCCCATGGACTGTAGCCCACCAGGCTCCTCTGCCCACGGGATTCTCTAGGGAAGAATATGGGAGTGGGTTGCCATTCCCTTCTCCGGAGGATCTTCCTGACCAGAGATCAAACCTGGGTCTCCTGCATTGCAGGCAGATTCTTTACCATCTGAGCCACCAGGGATTAGTTCCTGATTAATAATCTGCAAACAATATTTTCCAATTAAAGAAATGGGGGGGTCACCCTTTGAGGAGTCAGACTTGGCTCTCAGGGAGCACATCTCTGGTTCTGTTGAGAGCATCCTGCTATTTCGAGCAGTACTGGGTTAGGCTGTGGATCATTCCTCTGTCCAACCGTGACTTAAGAGCTGGGATCCAGGATACCTGCCAACGTTATCGTTGGGATGGGCTCCTCTTTTGTGTAGCACACATCACAACTGTTGACTGAGGAAGCAGGCAAGGTGGGTCTTTCCTCTCCACGTACGAAGAAATGCAATGAGTGTGTTATCGCATCTAGAGTCCCAGCAACAGAGGCCTTGTCGATGAGGGACTGGGGGCCTGTGACTGGACACATGACAGATGATACAGAGTAGGACCCAAACTCAAAAAAAGCGAGGATAGAGGAATCAGATCTGGGAAGTGGGTTTGCATAGTGACACAGCTGGTGTGAAGGAAGATTCTTCCCAGTGATGTGGACTGGAACAGTGGGGCCTTTTCAAGGATGTTCTGACTCATCAGATTTCTACGTGGAGCCACAGATGTATTTAATTTTATACACTGAGACTGATTTGCACACTGTGAGGATGCACGAATCCAGCTGCCTGAGCCCCATAAGCATGGTAGAGATGGGAGAGTGAGTGGGAGACCCTGGCTGCCATTCCAGGGGCTCCGCTCTTGCCAGCCTCTTGGTTCCACAGCCACAGGACAGGCCTCAGCCTCGCACCTTTCATCTGGGGTGACCAATCACCACCACTCCTCGGTTTTCTCTTGCACTCTGGAAGGCTTTTCTGGGTAGCTGGGATTGTTGTTCAGAGTCTAGGTATAATTACCGCAAGACAGCCTCTGACTTTAGGAAAGAAAAAAAAAAAAAAAAGAACTCTGGACCACATTAGGAGATGACAGTTAACCAGTCCTGCACCTCAAACTGCAATTAGAGCAATTCTGATGTCATCAGTAATCGTATCGATTTATGTTTTGAAAAGAAACCAAATGATGAATAAAATGATTATTTCTGTTTCTGCTTTCTCTTCTCTTTCTCCTCAAAAATTGGCAATAACACTAAAGTCAAATTAAACATCTGTTTGAAAAATAAGCCCGAGTGCTGATGACAGCTGCCCTGGACTTACAATGCACCACAGCTGTCAAACCTTAAATTAACAATGATTTTCATTTACGAACAGCACAGAACTAAGATATTTAGAGCTTTTTCTTCTCTATTTTCCTGGCTTACAGGGGCTGTTAAATGCAAAATGTTAGGGAAATACCCAAGGAAAAATGTAGCTGAAATCAGCCTACAATAATTAATCATGGAAGGGCGGGGTGGGGGGGGGGTTCTTTCTTGTTGTTTAGTTGCTAAGTCGTGTCTGACTCTTCTGCAGACTCTTCTGACTCCCCATGGACTGTAGCCCGCCAGGCTTCTCTGTTCATGGGATTTCCTAGGCAAGAATATTGGAGTGGGTTGCCATATCCTCTCCAGGGGATCATCTTGACCCAGTGATTGAATCCACGTCTCCTGCCTTGCAAACAAATTCTTTACCACTGAGCCATCAGGAAAGCCCTTCTTTCTTCTTACTTAATCTCATTTCTTCACTGGCTTTAGTTTGGGTGTTCTCTGTAGCAATCAGGCTTGCAGGAAGGCAAACAGTTCAAGGAGAATTCTTTGATTAGTGGTTGCAAATGGATGGTGATGGATCTATGGAGAAATGTCATCTTCTACAGCACAGAAGACCCTCTGCCCATTTTTCTAGAGCTGTTTGTCTTCAGTGGACTTCAGCCCACGCTTCTTCCAGATGAAGTAATGTATGACTAGGTATATGACTTTGTTACCCTGTGGTTACATGCTGCGTTTAAAAGATCTAATCAAGCCATTTTGGTGACAGGATAAAATCTGCCAACCTGTTTTACACTTATTTCATGAGATCTGCCAAGACGGCAGAGTAGAAAGAGCCTGAGGTCACCTTCTCACATGGGCACACCCAAATCATAACTATTTGCAGAACAACTAGCAATGAAAAAGACTGGAACACACCAGAAAAGAACTTCTACAATTAAACACATGAAGGGGCCACAAGCAGATGGGTAGGAGGGGCAAACTCAAGACAAAGCCCCTGGATAGGCAGATAATTATACTGGAGAATAATGACAATGCAGAGGTTCTCCCACCATTTCCACCTCCACTGTCTCATGAGAGTTCTGAGCCCCGCAGCATGCTGCCCACCCCAGGGTTCCTGCACTGAGAAGATGAGCCCCCAGAGCATTTGGCCCTGAAAGACAGTGGGGCTTGATTTCAGGAGCCCCAGGGACTGGGTGAAACAGAGACTCCAGTCCTTAAGTGCGCACACGAAATCCCACAAGCTCCAGGTCCCAGGGCAAAAGCAAGTAATTTGATAGGAGCCTGGGTCAGACCTACCTGCTGGTTTTGGAGTGTCTCCTAGAAGGGGTGGAGGGAACTGTGGCTCACCTTAGGGACAGAGACACTGGCAGCAGCCATTCTTGGAAGCTACTTCTATCATGTGGATGTGGGTGCTGGTTGGGGTGCTGGTTGATGCTCGTGGTGCCTTTTTGAAATCTCCCTCCAGCTCATTAGCCCAACAGCCTGCAGGTGCTGAGATGCCTCAAGCCAAGCAATTAACTGGGTGAAAGGAGAGACACAGCCCAGCCCATCAGCAGACAGGCTGCCTAAAGATCTCCTGAGCACACAGCTGTCTCTGAACACAGCACAGCCCTACAGAAGGCCCAGGACCTAGCTCCAGCCACCGGAGGAACCAGTCCCAGAATCCTCTGGTCCCTGGCCCTGCCCTCAGGAAGCTTGTGTTGGCCTCTAGACTAGCCTCATCCACCAATTGGCAGACACCAGAAAACCACAATCCTGCAGTGGAGTCTGTGGACCCAGCCTATAGCAGGCCAGACTTTTCCCTGGGAGGTCTGAACTCCTGTCCTGCCCACCAGCGGGCCAATACACTTACTTTATGACCCCAAGAGACAAAGTAGGTTTGGAACCATCTCTTTGTCCTCTTCTACCGTTGTCCCAGAGTCATCACTGTCCTTCCCAGGTATGGGGTGAGGCTCAGGAGTGAAGCAACACAGCTATTGTATATTCCCTGGTTAAAAAAATATATATGTGGATTGAAAGGTTAATGTAGGTCTTATAACATCTGGTGATTTTTCACAGTTGCATAAATGTTTCCATCTTTATTTTGTGACCATTTCATGTCAAAAATGTTCACAGGGACAAACAAATTGTGGCATATACATGTAATGGAACGTTATACAGATATATAAAGGAATGAAGTACCAACACATGTTATAATATACATGAGCCTCAAAAACATTATGTAAGTGAAAAAAATCAGAGGCAAAAGATCACGTACTGCATGATTCCATTTATATGAGTGGAATTCACTGAGATAGGCAAATCCATAGAGACAGCATGCAGATTGGTGGTTGCCACGGGCTGAGGAGAGGAGAATGACATTCACTGCTTGTGGGTAAAGGGTTTTACTGTGGAGAACTGGAAATATTTTGGCGCTAGATAGAGGTGGTGGTTGCACAGCACTGGGCAGGTACCACGTGCTACCAAATTGATGACTTCAAAGTGGTTAATTTTGCGATGTGAATTTAATTTCAATTTTTTAAATGTCCACAAGGTCTAAACATCATGTTTTGATCTCACTGTGATCAGGGTCCAAAGTACCTTGGCGAGCCCTGCTCCATCAGTGAAAGGAGTGGGACTGGCCTTGCTGCCGGGGCTCTGGGCCCTGGTGCACCTGTGCTTGTCCATGCCCCACCGAGTCGTGGCCACTCCAGCTCCCCCTGCAGTGTGGGTTTCAGTGATCCATCTGAGCCTCAGTTTCCTGCTGTGCCTAGATTGGCTCTACAGCATATACTTCCTGTTTAATTCTTCCCAGTTTCCTCCCTGGGAGCTGGATCCTATACTCGGGGCTCCAGCTGCTGAATGAAATTCTGCCACCTGCTCCCCTGCAACCATGCCACCACCAGCCTCCCAGCAAGCCCTGGCATCTGGATTCCACCTGTTGGGTGGTAGTCTTGGAGTATCTAGGCTTTCCTGAACCAAGCACATACTGCATTTTAACCATAGCTTTGGTCTCTAACTGTTCTCCCAAGAACCAACACTTCCATGGGTCTGGGGTTTCCCACCCCATTTTCTGTTGATTCTTTGCTTCCACCCCTAGTTAGCATTGCTGAGGTCCTTCCTAGTCAGCCTCAAGGGAGACTCACTCTGTTTTATGACAAAAGAGCCCATGGTTCTTCTCAATACCTAATGCCAAAAAAACTGTGGGGTAAGCTGCACTTCAGCCACATCAGGTCCTTCTAACCCTGCCACCTGCCTCTGAATCATACACAGAGTCATCACATGTGGGTTTTGTGGTATTTCTTTCCAAAATAAAAAGAGTTGGTGAAGCTGAAGTTACATGAAGTTACAAAGTATTATGAGCTCTGGCTGTTTCCTCCTAATACTCATCCTCCCTTCCCACTAACAAGATTTTCTCTTGCCAGGTCCCTGGGTTTGTTTTCCATTTTCTAAATGACATTTAGTTTCTTCACTTTGGAAACAGTATCCGAACCCACGACCCCCCCACCTCCCCTGCCGCCACATCTGCCCCTGGTTTATAGGAGGGACTCTTCCCTTCCAGGCTTCACAGGCCAACTGAGGCAGAAGGCAGGGGTGTGGGGGTCAATGTAGCTTGATGGTGATTAGCTAACAATAAGGACTTGGGAGTTGGTGGAAGTGGGTTAAAAACCCAGCCCCATCACTTAACTGCTTTATTACCCTGAATACAAACTCTCTAAACCTTAGTTTTCTCATCAAGAAAATGGGAATAGTATTATGAAGACCCCACAGGGCTTTTATGAAGATTAAGTAAGATAAGGCATGCAATGCACCTAGCATAGTTCTTGGCATCAATGTAAGCTGCTATTATCCACACTAACTGACGCAGTGAGCATCGCTATACGCCTCTTCACATCCTCTCATCCCAACTCTGACTCCATCCACTGTTGCAGTGAGCAGCTCTGTCCATGTCATTGGATGGTACACACCTTGTCTGTGTGGCCTACCTCTTGCTTCCTGTCCCAGAGCTTCTCTGATGCTGCACTGCATGTTCAGAATCTGATGAATATTCACCTAATTGCAGTCCAGATTTGCAGGGCATTAATGCTTGTGGGGCTACCCTTGATGAGTGGAGGATAATGACTTTCCCCTTCATTCCAGGGCACACAATTCTGAGATACATGTCATAAGGCTTTTCGAAAAGTCCTAGAGGATCAAGTATCATCTAGGACAGGTTAACAACACTTGATCAAATAAGTCCACAACCCTCTGCCCCTTATCTTCCCCAGAATCACTTCCCAAATAAACTGCCTGAACACAAGACTTTGTCCCAGTTGGGCTTTTAGGAGAGCCTGGGCCAGGAATCAGCAGGTATTGCTCGCATTTCTAGCACTGGGTATACATTAGAGCAGGGGTCAGTACGCTGTTTTCTAGAAGGCTCCATTTAAAAATTATTTTAGCCTTTGTAGGCTATAAGGTCTCTATTGCAACTTCTTGATACAGCTGCTGTAGGATGAAAGCGGCCCTAAACAATACATAAATGAATGAACCTGGTTGTGCTCCAATAAGACTTCCTTTATAAAAACAGGCAGTGGGCCAGATATGGCCCACAGACTGTGGTTTGCCAACTCCTGTGTTACGGCCATGAAGATGAGTACAATTGACCCCCTCCTCTGTGAAGCTCACAGCCTTGGGTGAGTGGAAGAACACCTAGAAATGGACTGTAAACGTGTCTGGAAACGTCACTGAGCGCCTTGGACCCCATGCTAAGGAATTTTGGCTTTATACTTTGGTGATGGAACACTGAAGATGTTCTCAGATCTTATAGCAGCTGCATCTGGGAACAGGTTATTTCACTGGCAAGCAATGAAGTGCTTGTTTTTAACATTTCTGTGAAACCCTGTCCTGCCAGAGGGCTGCCTCCTCTGCTCCTCCAGCACCCTAAGTGAGACTTCCATGAGCAAACTTCCCATCAGATAGCTAAGTTCCCTTATCTCATACCCTTGAGACCAGACATGTCTCAGAATCAAGAATATTTTTGGATTTCAGAAAGATAATATTTTTCATATATTTCATAACATCCTCATCAGGGTCTGGGGCAGCAGCAAATACATTAACATTTACACTGAAAAGCTATAAGTAACTTGAAGTCAGCTCAAGGCAGGCTTGAGCCCTAAAAGAGGAAAATGTCTTCCTATTTTAGAACTTTTTAGATTTCAGAAATCCAGATGAAGGACTATGGGCTTGATATGTGTTTCACCTCTAACTGTGACACCCTCAGAGATAGCCTCTGTGTCCTCATTGACTGCATGCAGGAGGTGCTCAATAAATGTTAGAGAGTGAGCAGACAAGAATGGCAGGAGAACAGTGTTCATGGAGGGATTCAGGGGAAGATGAGGCTGGTCAGGGATCTGGTAAGGGACAGAGGGAGACTTTAGTGCTCTGATCAGGATTCTGGACTCGATCTGGAAGGTGATGGAGGGCTCCCTTCAAGTTTGATATGTAAGTGGTGTTGCTCAGCTGTGTGAATGAGGACAGCAATTCTTATGCCAGTGTGAGGAAGATCACAGGGAGGAGCTAGGGGAACAGTACAAGGTTCCTGCAACAGTGAGACAAGAAGTGTCTGCGAATAAGGCAGTCAATGTAAAGCTAGTGAGGGAAAGAAGAGACAGACTTCACAGATGATGACGATGTTGGAGAGGAAGCTGCAGCTGAACTTGGCCCATCTGAGATGGTAGATTGCAGTACTCAGATCGCAGATGCTTCTGTTTGAATTTCAGCTCTGTCACTTACCCTGTGACCTTGAGCAAGTTACTTAACCTCTTGGTACCTTGGTGTCCTCCTTAGTATCCAGTTCATGGGGTTGCTGTGAGGATTAAATAAGCATTTGTAATGTACCCAGAGCAGGGCTTGGTGCTGGGCTGTTATTACTGCCTACCACCAATCATTGTTTTATGAAGTTGAACTCCCCAAATGGTTTACCAAGTGACTGTCTCCTTCAGAGTAAGGCAACCCACATCTCAGACTTTCCCAGGAGGTGACAAGTGAGTGTCATAAATCTAGTAATAAAGCTATGGAAAGAGAGGATCACTTCAAAGGGACAAAACTTTTATCAGACTTAAGGGCATAGGACTTCCCTCTGATGGGGTCTGTAAGCATCTATTCTATTCAGAGTCTTCTTCTTTCAGTCAGTCACTACTTTGATATAAAAATCTGCAGCACTATAGCATGCCAGGGAAACTAAGTGCTGGGTCATTCACTTGCAGGGAGAAAGCTAGTAAGAAGACTGCCTGGAAAGCCTGTAATTTAGAAATGTTCAAATCTTTGCATCCAAATAGAAAAGAAACGGTGTCAGGTTTGTGCCAAAAGGAAATTCATAATCGCTCGGTGCTTCCCTTCCCAGCCCTCCTGGGCAATGGAACATAATCAGCGAAGTGGGCTTCAGAACTGTCATCTACAGAAACTGAGCTGCCTTCCCCCCGGAATATTACCCAAACAGAGTAACACAAACACCCATTTTCCCAAGTGAGGGCTCTGCAACAAAGTTAGCATCTCCTCTTTCATATTTCCTGAATTTTGCTGCCAGATTTAAGCATCCTTACTAACATTTTTAGTGAACTTTCCTCCCAGCATGTCAGTCCAGAGTTTAATACTCACTAAGCGCAGGCGGCTGCGAGAGCCGGCTCACTAAGCGTGGGGGAGAGGAGCTACCCCGCGTCCAAGGTCAGGGGCGGCGGCCGGGAGGAGACACCCCGCGTCCGAGGTCAGGAGTGGCTGGGAGAAGCCACCTCGCGCCCGAGGCCAGGGGCAGTGACCCTGAAGAGCCACCCCGAGCCCAAGGCCAGGGGTGGCAGCTGGGAGGAGCCACTTACGCCCGAAGCCAGGGCCGGCGGCTGGGAGGAGCATCCCGAGGAGCAGTGGCTGCGCAGGCACAGGAGGGCCATTGAAGGTCAGGAATGGCGGTGGTAAGGAGACACCCCTCATCCAAGGTAAGAGAAACCCAAGTAAGATGGTAGGTGTTGCAAGAGGGCATCAGAGGGCAGACACTGAAACCATACTCATAGAAAACTAGTCAATCTAATCACACTAGGACCACAGCCCTGTCTAACTCAATGAAACCAAGCCATGCCTGTGGGGCAACCCAAGACTGGCGGGTCATGGTGGAGAGGTCTGACAGAGCGTGGTCCACTGAAGAAGGGAATGGCAAGCTACTTCAGTATTCTTGCCTTGAGAACCCCATGAACAGTATGAAAAGGCAAAATGATAGGATACCAAAAGAGGAACTCCCCAGGTCATTAGGTGCCCAATATGCTACTGGAAATCAGTGGAGAAATAACTCCAGAAAGAATGAAGGGATGGAGCCAAAGCAAAAACAATACCCAGCTGTGGATGTGACTGGTGATAGAAGCAAGGTCCAATGCTGTAAAGAGCAATATTGCATAGGAACCTGGAATGTCAGGTCCATGAATCAAGGCAAATTGGAAGTGGTCAAACAAGAGATGGCAAGGGTGAGCGTGGACATTCTAGGAATCAGCGAACTAAAATGGACTGGAATGGGTGAATTTAACTCAGATGACCATCATATCTACTACTGAGGGCAGGAATCCCTCAGAAGAAATGGAGTAGCCATCATGGTCAACAAGAGAGTCCAAAATGCAGTACTTGGATGCAATCTCAAAAACGACAGAATGATCTCTGTTCGTCTCCAAGGTAAAACCATTCAGCATCACAATTATCCAAGTCTATGCCCCAATCAGTAATGCTGAAGAAACTGAAGTTGAACGGTTTTATGAAGACCTACAAGACCTTTTAGAACTAACACCCAAAAAAGATATCCTTTTCATTATAGGGGACTGCAATGCAAAAGTAAGAAGTCAAGAAACACCTGGAGTAGCAGGCAAATTTGGCCTTGGAATGCGGAATGAAGCAGGGTAAAGACTAGTAGAGTTTTGCCAAGAAAATGCACTGGTCATAGCAAACACCCCCTTCCAACAACACAGGAGAAGACTCTGCACACGGACATCACCAGATGGTCAACACCGAAATCAAATTGATTGTATTCTATGCAGCCAAAAATGGAGAAGCTCTATAAAGTCAACAAAAACAAGACCAGGAGCTGACTGTGGCTCAGATCATGAACTCCTTATTACCAAATTCAGACTTAAATTGAAGAAAGTAGGGAAAACTGCTAGACTATTCAGGTATGACCTAAATCAAATCCCTTATGATTATACAGTGGAAGTGACAAATAGGTTTAAGGGCCTAGATCTGATAGATAGAGTGCCTGATGAACTATAGAATGAGGTTTGTGATATCGTACAGGAGACAAGGATCAAGACCATCCCCATGGAAAAGAAATGCAAAATAGCAAAATGGCTGTCTGGGGAGGCCTTACAAATAGCTGTGAAGAGAAGAGAGGCGAAAAGCAAAGGAGAAAAGGAAATATATAAGCATCTGAATGCAGAGTTCCAAAGAATAGCAAGAAGAGATAAGAAAGCCTTCTTCAGGGATCAATGCAAACAAATAGAGGAAAAGAACAGAATGGGAAAGACTAGAGATCTCTTCAAGAAAATTAGAGATACCAAGGGAACATTACATGCAAAGATGGGCTCGATAAAGGACAGAAATGGTATGGACCTAACAGAAGCAGAAGATATTAAGAAGAGGTGGCAAGAATACACGGAAGAACTGTACAAAAAAGATCTTCATGACACAGATAATCATGATGATGTGATCATTAATCTAGAGCCAGACATCTTAGAAAGTGAAGTCAAGTGGGCCTTAGAAAGCATCACTACGAACAAAGCTAGTGGAGGTGATGGAATTCCAGTTGAGTTGTTTCAAATCCTGAAAGATGATGCTGTGAAAGTGCTGCACTCAATATGCCAGCAAATTTGGAAAACTCAGCAGTGGCCACAGGACTGGAAAATGTCAATTTTCATTCCAATTCCAAAGAAAGGAAATGCCAAAGAATGCTCAAACTACCACACAATTGCACTCATCTCACATGCTAGTAAAGTAATGCTCAAAATTCTCCAAGCCAGGCTTCAGCAATATGTGAACTGTGAGCTCCCTGATGTTCAAGCTGGTTTTAGAAAAGGCAGAGGAACCAGAGATCAAATTGCCAACATCCGCTGGATCATTGAAAAAGCAAGAGAGTTCCAGAAAAAAATCTATTTCTGCTTTCTTGACTATGCCAAAGCCTTTGACTGTGTGGATCACAATAAACTGTGGAAACTTCTGAAAGAGATGGGAATACCAGACCACCTGACCTTCCTCTTGAGAAATCTGTATGCATGTCAGGAAGCAACAGTTAGAACTGGACATGGAACAACAGACTGGTTCCAAATAGGAAAAGGAGTACGTCAAGGCTGTATATTGTCACCCTGCTTATTTAACTTCTATGCAGAGTACATCATGAGAAACACCGGACTGGAAGAAACACAAGCTGGAATCAAGATTGCTGGGAGAAATATCAATCACCTCAGATATGCAGATGACACCACCCTTATGGCAGAAAGTGAAGAGGAACTAAAAAGCCTCTTGATGAAAGTGAAAGAGGAGAGTGAAAAAGTTGGCTTAAAGCTCAACATTCAGAAAACTAAGATCATGGCATCTGGTCCCATCACTTCATGGGAAATAGATGGGCAAACAGTGTCAGACTTTATTTTTTTGGGCTCCAAAATGACTGCAGATGTTGATTGCAGCCATGAAATTAAAAGACACTTACTCCTTGGAAGAAAAGCTATGACCAACCTAGATAGTATGTTCAAAAGCAGAGACATTACTTTGCTGACTAAGGTCCAGCTAGTCAAGGCTATGATTTTTCCAGTGGTCATGTATGGATGTGAGAGTTGGACTGTGAAGAAGGCTGAGCATTGAAGAATTGATGCATTTGAACTGTGGTGTTGGAGAAGACTCTTGAGAGTCCCTTGGACTGCAAGGAGATCCAACCAGTCCATTCTGAAAGAGATCAGCCCTGGGATTTCTTTGGAAGGAATGATGCTAAAGCTGAAACTCCAGTACTTTGGACACCTCATGCGAAGAGTTGACTCTTTGGAAAAGACTCTGATCCTGGGGGGGATTGGGAGCAGGAGAAGGGGACGACAGAGGATGAGATGGCTGGATGGCATCACGGACTTGATGGACATGAGTCTGAGTGAACTCTGGGAGTTGGTGATGGACAGGGAGGCCTGGTGTGCTGCGATTCATGGGGTCGCAAAGAGTCGGACACGACTGAGCGACTGAACTGGACAGCTCCTTTATTCCTCTTGAATCGATCAACCTCTTCATCTTGATACTGAAGAACTTCTATGATTTAGCGATGGATCTTGGCACCCAAAGACCTTCTAATTTCACCAAGTCTGTCTGGTTACTGTCACCCAGAACTACCATATTTACTCTCACCTCCAACTTCTCACAGCAGTTTTCTCCCTGTCCACCCCCTTCACTCGGAATGACCTCTTCCCTTCTGTCCATTTATCCGAACACTACTACTTTCTTCAAAGTATCAACTAACCTTTCTAAGGACTTCTGGTGCTCCCATTTATATTCTTCATGCATCTGCTTTCTGACTAACCATGTTTAATTTGTCCCCAGTTCATGTCTGGCTTAGATTCACTAACTTTTGCATACATATTTTTATTTATACCACAGCTTGATTTCAGCTAAGTGTCTTGAAAGTCAGGAGCCTTGTTTATACTCTGAGACTTTCTCAGCACTGGTCAACTCAGGGTACATAGCATATGTACATTGGATACTGATTCCCAACACCACCTTCCACATGAAAAAGAAGGAAACTTTCTCAGCTAGACAACTTGGGTGTTTCTCAACTTGAGTCAAGGCATCAGTTTGAAACCTGTACTTCCTATTATACTAAAAGGGAACCATAATAGTATTCCCATTAATGTCAGGAATAAGCATGAATGCCACTATTTATTGTACTAGAGGTGACAGATAATCAACTAAAACATGAAAAAGCAACAAAGGTATATTTATTATTTCCCAAAAGAATGAAAAAAGAAGCCATTAGAACTATCAAGAGAGTTAAGCACTGCCTAAACTCAGACTCAAGGTACAAGAATCAATAGCTTTCCTAAACATAAGCAATCAATGATTAGAAAGTTTAATAGGAAAAAAGAGCCCATTTGCAAAAGCAATAAAACTATAAAATATCTATGCCTGGGGGGAGGAAGCCTCACAAGAATGTGCAATCTAAATGAAGAAAAATTACATTACTTTCCTGAAGGACATAAAAGACCTAAATAGGAGATATTCCATATTTCTAACTGGGAAAACATTGTAAGGATGCTATATATGAAAACATTCTGTAGGGTTTGCAATACCATTCAAAATCCCAATATAAGTTTCTATTAAACACAATAAACTCATTTTACAATTTGTCTGGAATTATGAATCTGCTTGAATAGCCATAAACATTTTGAACCCGAAGATTAATGAGCAATGACTTGCTATCAAAACATCAAATAAAATTGTGCTATGAAATGGTATGGGTTTTGTGCAGTGATAAAAAGATCAACAGAACAGAATGGATCTGTATAAAAATTTCATATTTGATTAAGTAGCACTTCAAACACAAGGAAAGGACAAACTATTTGACAAACGAATGTGCAACAATGACCAAGCCATTCTGAGAAAAGCAAGCAGACTTGGATTTCTCATCTGTGCTGGCCAGCTCTGGTCTGCCCCTCCAGCCATCGTCTGCATCCTTCCACACCCTGATCTTCGCTGGAGAGGAGAATCTGCGTGGACTCTAGCAATGGGCTCTGTTGTCCTCATAGTTGAAGCCAAGGTCAAAAGGGAAAACTGATAGGGAATCAAGGTTGGGGTCCCTGTGGGGTCACCTCAGGCTAGTAGCTTCCCTTATCCAAAGGTTTCAGCTCCTGGGAGGTGGTGGTCTTTTCTGTTTATCCTCTGTGTCCTCCCCTTATCCCTTTAGGCCTAGGCGCTAAAGGCTCTTCGCACTTCTTTTTGGCCACATCATTGTCTTCCCAGGTGGCTCAGATGGTAAAGAATCTGCCTGCAACACAGGAGACCCGGGTTTGATCCCTGGGTCAGGAGATCCCCTGGAGAAAGGAATGGCAACCCACTCCAGTATTCTTGCCTGGAGAATTACATGGACAGAGGAGCTTGGCAGGCTACAGTCCACGGGGTCAGAAAGATTTGGACATGACTGAGCAATTAACACTTTCATCATAAATGGACCCCTGATTCAACTGATCTTTTGGCAATTCTGCTGAGTGTGCCATTTACCTTCCGTTGAGGCCTACTGATACCATATTATTGACAAAAATAAATTCCAAGAAGATTAAAGACCTAAATTTATTTTTAAACCTATAAAAATATTAATAATATGGGGATATATTTATAAACCTGGCTGTGTAGGAAGATTATTTTTAGACAGGATACAAATCAAGATTCATAAGTGAAAGAATAGATATATTTGATTAAAATCAAAATTTCAAATTTCTGGATGATGAAAGCAAAGTTAATTATGATGATGAAAGCAAAGAAAGGTAGAAATATTTGAAATTTATAACAAATTGTTATTATCTGTACTGTATAAGGATGAATTATAAACATAAATTTATAAAATTATATATTTATAGACATTTATATATAACATTTATATACATTTTATATAAAATATGTAATATAAAATATATTTTATACATAATATATTTATATATAAATATGCAGAAATATATGTGCTGTGTGCTTAGTTGCTCAGTCATGTCCGACTCTTTGCAAATCCACGTACTTCAGCCTGCCAAGCTCCTCTGTCCTTGGGGATTCTCCAAGCAAGAATATTGGAGTCAGTTAGCATGCCCTCCTCCAGGGGATCTTCCCAACCCAGGGATCAAACCCAGGTCTCTCACATTGCAGGTGATTCTTCACCGACTGAGCCACCAAATTTATATATAAACATCAATTAAAAAAAACTATCAGAAAAGTGGACAAGGATGTGAATGGCCATTTGCAGAAAAGAGAAATGGAATAAACATTTGAAAAGATTCTAATATTACTAGTAATTGGGAAAATAAAAATTACCAGAAAATGTCACTTTTAAATATCAGATTGGCAGAACTTTAAAGAATGATAAACATCAAGAGTTGTTAAGCAAGTAAGAAAACAAATTCTCTTGCTCACAGTCAGGGAGAGTGTTTAAGTTGGCAAGCTTTTTAGAAGAAAATCTGGCAGTGTCTATTAAAATTATAAATGTGTATCCTTTATGATCCTACTTCTTGGCAGCTACCATGGACAAAAACTTGCATATTTGCTCAAGCAGGCATATATAAGGATGTTTATTATAGCATTATTTGTAATTGTAAAAAACTGGAAACAATCTAAATGTCCATCAACTATGGAATAATTAACACATTTTCACAGTAGATTATATGCAACAGTTTAAAAAGAGAGATAAACCCATATGTTCTGACCTGGAAATATCTCTAATACATTTTATTTAGTTAAAATCCATTCAATTTCAGGACATCATGCAGACCATGATACCATTTATATAAAGGGTACTTATATGTTTATTTATATATTAATACATATAAATGCACACATTAAAGTCTAACATATACACACCAAATTGATATCTATTGCTACTTTGGGGTAGAAGACTGTGGGATTTATCGGGAGAAATGTCAGGGATTTTTCAATTTTTCTTTATTCTCTGTTTTTCTGTATTTCACTATTTTCTATAACATGTGACATTTTTCAATGTGAATGTATTTACATTTCACCTATAAAATCATTATTTCTTTAGTGAGTGGTTGTAGGTTATATTTAATTCCTTCAGAAAAAGATGAAAGGAAGAACACGGGACTTTAGCATTAAATGGACATGCACCTTCAAGAAACTGCCTAATTCACTGGGACTTGTGACCTCCTGCATGAAAAGGGGAAGTCTGTTGTGAAGATTAAGTTAGACAAAAACTGCTAGATGTGTAGCTGAGTTCACAGTAGACAGAAAGTATTGGTTGCCCCTTTCTCTCTCCTCCATTGGCCTCTGAGAACGTTGAGGGCCAAGATCTTAATCTCAGTTGCCTATATAATATTGACACCTGTGCAAACAGAAGTTCAGTTACATTTACTGAAAGAATGAGTGACTGAACAAGCCTCATTTGTTCAGTGCTAATTTATAGACATATGTTCACATATGTTCATTTTTAATGTAAACAAGGAGATGACTTTCTGGCTTCCAACAGGAAAATCAAGTATGTCCGGTTTATGAGAACAATAAATCAAAGAAAACCAGACATCTATGCCAAAGGGATAGAGTTTTAGAGAAAGTGAAAGTGAAAGTTGCTCAGTCATGTCAGACTCTTTGCAATTCCATGGACTACACAGTCCATGCATGGAATTCTCCAGACCATAATACTGGAGTGGGTAGCCTTTCCCTTCTCCAGGGTATCTTCCCAAACCAGGGATCGAACTCAGGTCTCCCACATTGCAGGCAGATTCTTTACCAGCAAAGCTACCAGGGAAGCCCTTTGAGCAAGAAGACTCATCAGATAGATCTAATGTTGGTGAGCCCCAGTCTCTGTGGAGTCGTAGGGCTGCCATGGACAGGGGTGTGGGTATAGGAAAGCCAGGTTGAGAACCCGGTATCCAGCCTAAGAGGCTGAATGAATACACTAATGGTCAAAGGCCAGGGTGTGACAAAAGAACTCTGATCCCCAGCCTCTGCAGCAAATGGCCTAGGAAGCCAAACCACAACCTATGCAGCCATGAGTCCAGCATGGTTAGGACTTGGTCAGTGATGCCAGCTCTCGAATTCTTGCCCCCACTGCCTCCTCTGTTTCCAGCTCAGGACCAGTCAGGGAAAGCCAAATATGTTCTCCAAACCAACCACGTCAGATGCTTCATTTCTAGTTAGCCTGCTCTCAACTTCCCCACACCAAATATCTCCAGTCAGAAAGTACCTTAATCTTTTCTGGTTTTTTTTTTTTTTTTCACTATAAAGCTTTCCCACTCCTCACTTGTCTTTGAGTCTCTGCCAGATTCTAGAGATGGCAGCTGACTTCCCTTGCTATAGAGCAACCTCTGAATAAATAGCTTCTGTTCTCATTTCAGTGGTCTGCATTTATTTCTACAAGGCCTTCTCCCACATTGCAGCTAGATACTAGATTCATATTATATATGGAGTTTATAGTTATATATAAATTCTACTGCTAAATTTAAAAAATCACCAATGTAGATTAATGCCAAAAGTCAAATTTCTCAAGGAATGTGAGAAAAGATGCTCAGTTTGCATTAAGCTAAAGAAAACAATGATATCCATACAGATGGTAGCAAAGCCAGGCCAAATCCAGGGCTGAGTCTGGACAATGGACAGAGGCTCCAGCTATCTCTGTGGGGTTTTTTTCTTTTCCCTCCATAATCCAGGCACAGTTGGATCACGAAACTTCAGTGACTAGAGAGCCTAGGTAAAATCCCTTCTTATCAGTCTCTTCTCAGGACCAGGCTGGACTTGTAAGTCTTCAGAAATGTTCTCCTGCCAGAGGTTCAAACAAGTGAACCAAATACATACATAATGCCTTGGGGGATCTAAAGAAGTGGAAGATGGTTGGGAAGTTCCCAGCTCCTAACTCCAGAAAAAAGTGTTTCTTAGATGTTGGCATTGGAGCCTTGCCCATCTACCCATGACTATTGGCCTTCTGAAATCCTAAACTCCCCAGCATCACTCTATAGAGCCTTTAAATATATTTAAAATATGGTATTTAAAATCGGTGATAACTGTATTTCTCAAACTGCTGAATGTTAATAGATGTCTCAGCAAAAAAGGAACTTTGCAATCAAGTTTAGGAAATGTTGGGTGTAACCAAGTTAAACAGATTTCTTTTTGGCAGGACTTTGCAAAACCTTCAATATGTTAATATATGTTGTGAATTGGCAAGAAGGGGATATATAACATACAGAATTCTCCAAACTTATTTAACCATAGAAACTGATTTCCTGCCCACCTGTTTACATCTCCCTGAACATCATTCTATAACATACAATTTTGGAAACACAGGTTTGAGATAATGCTGTCTTTCAGAGGAAAACCATTGACTGGCTAATACTTCTCATCACCTATTGTGACTCACCTAAAGGAGGATCAAGAGGCCCCAGAGAAGTGGTGCAAGAGGGTATTTTTGATGGGAGAAGGAAGAAGATAGGATTATAAAGCTGAGCCTGGGGCCAATGGAAGTTATATTCAGGTCTCAGTCCACTTAGCACAGTTTAAGGATATAGAGCATTAAATTCAAGATGGAGGAAGCCAAAAATTATCCTCAGCAGGGTTGTAATTTTTCTTAACCAGCTGTTGGATTATTATCTCCAGGAAGATAGTGATCAGAAGATCACTATATGAGAGGAGCATGGAGATTCAGGTAACTGATACTTTTTATAGCACTTTAGGAAAGACGGCCCATAATCCTGTTTTATAGTCAAGATAATGGAGGGCAGAGAGATGATACAACTTGTCTAAGGCCCCAGGAAAGCCACTTTTCCTTTTGCAGCCACACCATGAGCCACAAAGGGAAGGGAAATGAAGAGTTCCAAGGATTCCGTGTTCACTTACTTTAGAATTACGCAGCCAGTTCCTGCAGGTGGCGCTATCCAGAACACCTGGATCCGCGTCCGCCTCCGTGGGGTGCTTTCTGTGACGGCAACGGGGCAATTACTCATAAACTGTGTTTCTTCTTCATCTATGATCTGTGGAGAACCAGTGGAAAATAGACACGTTAAAAGGCAATGTCACTTTGGGAAGTTGTCGTGTTGACAATTCCTTAATTTTAGTTTTAAATCTGTCATTTTCTGTTAGCAGTTCTATGTCCCCAGGACACCAGAATACTGCCCGGCACAGAGTCCCACTCAATGTTTGTTCACTTAACATAAAGACAAGAATATAGCTCAGGTTCTCTTCTCTCTGGGACCAGGATCTTATGTCAGCACTTTGAGGGACAGGCCACTAGGTGATGATCTTGCTCATTGATTACAATAACCTAAGGTGGAGGATGGGCAAGAGAGAATCCAAAGCAAACACTACATACCTAGACTTCATGATTCAATCTTGTAACTTGAAATTAAAATGTTAAAAGAAAATCCCCCATCTTGAAGGAAGTATCCCAAAGTACATAGAGTCACCCAGTTTTACGCACTTCTGCAACATTTCCTATCTTTATTTGTGCCTTTTGTTGGTGTTCTCTCAAATTAGCCTTCAAGGTTTTCTGTGACATTGCAGAAAAGTTGGTAGTCATCCCCATCCCTCAAAGCTGTTTTCACCATTTTTCCTGCTTGCTTCTGGGTCTGCTGCCAGGACTTGCCTATCCCTCTCATAAAACCACAGAATATTAGACCTGGAAGGATCTTTTGGGGGAAATCATCTAAGTCCAATGGGTCTTAAGTGCCAACCTCAATTGATTGGTAGTAGCCTGGAGAATCCCAGGGACGGGGGAGCTTGATGGGCTGCTGTTTCTGGGGTCACACAGAGTCGGACATGACTGAAGTGACTTAGCAGCAGCAGCAGCAGGCTGTATCATGAGTAGTGTTAATATTAAGAGATAACATTTACTGAGTGTTTAGTATAGGCTAGGCACTAAGCTGAGTACTTTATATGAATTATTCATTAAATTTTCAAATACAATTTAGTGAGACTATACCCATATTGTATTTATTTTACTTAAAAACATTTTTTAAAATTCCTCTTCTTTAGGAAAGCAGTTAAAAATTGTCATATTATATATTTTCATCACTGTTATCCAGTGGTGAAACAAAGACATTTTATTTATCTCAATATTCTTTTTATTCGTCTCTCATTTCTCTTCCATATTTACTACTCACTCATAAGAATTTGGAGAAGGCAATGGCAACCCACTCCAGTACTCTTGCCTGGAAAATCCCGTGGACGGAGAAGCCTGGTGGGCTGCAGTCCATGGGGTCTAGACACGACTGAGCAACTTCACTTTCACTTTTCACTTTCATGCATCGGAGAAGGAAATGGCAATCCACTCCAGTGTTCTTGCCTGGAGAATCCCAGGGACGGGGGAGCCTGGTGGACTGCCGTCTCTGGGGTCACACAGAGTCATACACAACTGAAGCGACTTAGCAGCAGCAGTGTAAGAATTTAATATATGTTCTTTTGAATATATATATACATATTCAGTTCAGTTCAGTCGCTCAGTCATGTCCGACTCTTTGCAACCCCATGAATTGCAGCATGCAGGGCCTCCTGTCCATCACCAACTTCCAGAGTTCACCCAAACCCATGTCCATCGAGTCAGTGATGCCATCCAGCCATCTCATCCTCTGTCGTCCCCTTCTCCTCCTGCCCCCAATCCCTCCCAGCATCAGAGTCTTTTCCAATGAGTCAACTCTTTACATGAGGTGGCCAAAGTACTGGAGTTTCAGCTTCAGCATCAGTCCTTCCAGTGAACACCCAGAACTGATCTCCTTTAGAATGGACGGAGTGGATCTCCTTGCAGTCCAAGGGACTCTCAAGAGTCTTCTCCAACACCACAGTTCAAAAGCATCAATTCTTCGGCGCTCAGCCTTCTTCACAGTCCAACTCTCACATCCATACATGACTACTGGAAAAACCATAGCCTTGACTAGACGGACCTTTGTTGGCAAAGTAATGTCTCTACTTTTGAATATACTATCTAGGTTGGTCATAACTTTCCTTCCAAGGAGTAAGTGTCTTTTAATTTCATGGCTGCAGTCACCACCTGCAGTGATTTTGGAGCCCCCCAAAATAAAGTCTGACACTGTTTCCACTGTTTCCCCATCTGTTTCCCATGAAGTGATGGGACCAGATGCCCTGATCTTAGTTTTCTGAAAGTTGAGCTTTAAGCCAACTTTTTCACTCTCCTCTTTCACTTTCATCAAGAGGATTTTTAGTTCCTCTTCACTTTCGGCCATAAGTGTGATGTTATCTGCATATCTGATGTTATTGATATTTCTCCCGGCAACCTTGATTCCAGCTTATGCTTCTTCCAGCCCAGCGTTTCTCATGATGTACTCTATGTATAAGTTGTGTATATATAATTTACTTGAAATTACATAGAATTGTTTTGCATTTTAATATTTCTGTCATATAATCTTTTTTCCCCCAAACTTTTCATTTTGTATTGTATTATAGCCAATTAACAAGCAATGTTGTGATAGTTTCAGGTGAACAGCGAAGGGAAGAAGGGACTCAACCACACATAAACAGATATCCATTTTCCCCCAAACTCCCCTCCCATCCAGGCTGCCACATAACATTGAGCAGAGTTCCATGTGCCATACAGTTCACTTAATCTTATTATGTCAGTTTTACTGATACTGCCTGCTGCCTAGTACTCCACTGAAAGCATAGACCACATTTTACTTACCATTATCCCACTGAGGGGCACTGAGCTGACTTCCAGCTCTTTTCCTCCACAAACATTACTATAATGCAAATCCTCAAGCTGCTCTGCTTTCGAACCTACATGAGAGTTTCTCAGTAATATAAAGCATGTAGTGGAACTGTTGGTTTGAGGTTGTGGGTCTAGTCATGTTAATTTTACAAGTGGTACCAGATTGTTCTGCAAAATGGGTATACCTATTTATTTTACAAGCTATGCACACCTGTTCCCATTTCCCCCTATCCTCACTAGTATGTGTGATTACTGGATTTTCTAATTGTTTCCAATCTGATATAAAATAGTAGCATGTTTTCACTTAATACTAGCCGGTTTGAGCATTGCTTGAAGGAGATCAGCCCTGGGATCTCTTTGGAAGGAATGATGCTAAAGCTGAAACTCCAGTACTTTGGCCACCTCATGCGAAGAGTTGACTCATTGGAAAAGACTCTGATGCTGGGAGGGATTGGGGGCAGGAGGAGAAGGGGATGACAGAGGATGAGATAGCTGGATGGCATCACTGACTCGATGGACATGAGTCTGAGTGAACTCCGGGAGTTGGTGATGGACAGGGAGGCCTGGTGTGCTGCGATTCATGGGGTCGCCAAGAGTCGGACACGACTGAGCGACTGAACTGAACTGAACTTGTAAATTTATCAGTGTTCTTCTGGGAATTGCCAGCTCAGAATCTTTACCAATGGATTTTTCTCTTTTTGTCGGTTTGTAGGACTTTCTCAATATGAATTGCTCATTGTTGACAAACATCTTTGTGTCACCCAGATGTTTATCCTATATTTGGAATTCTTTAATAACTTTTATCTAGTCAAATTTATCAATTCTTTTCCTATGGCTTACACTTTTTCGGTCTTGCCTAAAAAACTGAGATCAGAAAGACATTCTCTAGTATTTTCTTTCATAAGCTTTATAACTTCATTTTCACACAGGTCTTCAATCCATTTAGAATTTGCTTTTTAATATCATGGTGTAGAGATCCATATCTATTTTCTCCATACTGTGAGTTACTTTTTAAAAAGTTATTTAATTTTTTAGAGCAGTTTTAAGTTCACTGCAAAAGTACAGGGAGTTCCCATATACCCCATTCCCATACGTGCCTAACTTTCCCCATTATCAACGTCAGCCACCAGAGTGGCACATTTGTTACAACTAATAAACCTACATAAACCTACACTGATATATCATCACTCAAAGTCCATAGTTTACATTAGTGCTCACTATTGGTTTTGTATATTCTATGGGTTTTGACAAATGTATAATAATATATATAATAATAATAATGTATAATAATACTATAATACATTGTAGTATTGTATTGATTAATTTCACTGCCTTAAAAGTCCTCTGTGCTCTGCCTGTTCATCCCTTCCTTTCCCCATTCCCTGGCAACTATTAAAATTTTGTTGTAATTTTTATTAGTTTCAGGATGTTTTTGGTTGATCTTTCAGATTTTGTTTGTAGACAATCATGTTATCTGCAAACAAAGACAGTTTTATTTCTTCCTTTCAAATCTGTATCTTTCATTTCTTTATTTGTTACATTAGCTAGGATATCCAGTATGATGTTGAAAAGTAACTGTGAGGGGAGACATCCTTGCCTTGTTCTTGACCTTTGCAGCAAAGTCTCAAGTTTCTTACCAATAAATATGATATTAGGTATGTTATTTGTATGCTCTTTATTACATTAAGGACCTTTATCTCTACTCATATTTTGCTGAGAGTTTTTATCATGAATAGGTGTTAGATTTTGTTCAATGTTTTTCCTGTGTATATTGATGTGATCATGTGATTTTTCTTTTGCCTATTGATGTGATAGATTATATTACTTGATTTTTCAAGTGTTGAACCAGCCTTGTATGACTGGGATAAATCCCACTTGGATATGGTGTCTATTCTTTTCACATACTGTTGCACTTGATTTCCTAATATTTCATTGAGGAATTTTGCATCTTTGTGCATGAGAGATATAGGTTTGCAGGTTTCCTTTTTCTGCAATGTCTGTCCACTTTTGGTATTAGGGTGGTGCTGGCCTCAGAGAATGAGTTAGGAAGTAGAAAATTGGTATAATTTCTTCCTAAAATGTTTGTGGGATTCATCAGTGAACCTGTCTCAGTCTTGTGCTTTCTGTTCTGGAAGGATTTTATTATTGATTCAATTTCTTAAAAATTTTTTTTCTATTTTCTATATTTTTCTATTTCTTATTTTGTGAGTTTTGGCAAATTGTGTCTCTTAAGGAATAGGTCCATTTCATCTAGGTCATCAAAATTGTGAACATTCATAAAACACCTTTATTATTCTTTTAGCGGCCGTGGGATCTGTAGTGATGTCCCTTCTTTCATTTCTAATATTAGTAATTTGTGTCTTCCCTGGTTTTTGTTCAGTTAGCCTGTCTAAGGGCTTATCAATCTTACTGATCTTTTCAAGAGCCAGCTTTTTGGTTTTGTTGATTTTCTCTGATTTTTTTTTCAATTTCATTGATTTCTGCTTTAATTTTTTTTTTATTTTTTCCTCCTTATTTTATATATTTTTATTTTCTTTCTTTAGTTTCCTAAAGTGGAAGCTTAGATTATTGATTTAAAGTTTTTCTGCTTTTCTACAGAGAAGGCAATGGCACCCCACTCCAGTACTCTTACCTGGAAAATTCCACGGGATGGAGGAGCCTGGTAGGCTGTGGTCCATGGGGTCGCTAAAAGTCGGACATGACTGAATGACTTCACCTTCACTTTTCACTTTCATGCACTGGAAAAGGAAATGGCAACCCACTCCTGTGTTCTTGCCTGGAGAATCCCAGGGGCGGGGGAGCCTGGTGGGCTAACGTCTATTGGGTCACACAGAGCTGGACACGACTGAAGTGATTTAGCAGCAGCAGCTGCTTTTCTAATATGTACATTCAGTGATACAAATTTCTCTTAAGTGCTGCTTTCATTGCATTGTACAGATTTTAAGTTGTATTCTCATTCTCATTTAGTTCACAATATTTTAAAATTTCTTCTGAAATTTCTTCTTTGACCCATGTGTCCATTAAAAATGTGTGGTTTAATCTCCAAGTATTTGGGGGTTTCACAGTTATCTTTCTGTTACTGATGTCTAGTTAATTCTATTGTGGTTTGAGAGCAGATACTGTACAATTTTTATCCTTTTAAAATTTGCCAAAGTGTGTCTTATGACCCAAAATGTGATCTATCTTGTTGAATGTTCCATGTGAGCTTGAGAACAATATGTAATCTGCTGTTATTGAGTAAAGGAGTCTATAGATGTCAATTAGATCCAGTTGACTGATGGCACTGTTTAGCTGAACTATGTCCTTACTGATTTTCTGTCTGCTACATCTGTCCATTTCGGACAGAGGGGGATCAACATCTACAGCTGTGACAGTGAATTTATCTATTTCTGTAATATTTGCAGTTCTATCAGTTTTTAGCTCACATATTTTGACACACTATCATTAGGTGCAAACATATTAAGGATTATTACATCTTCTTGGAGTACTGACCCCTTTACCATTATATAATGCCCCTCTTTATTCCTGATAACTTTCCTTGCTTTGAAGTCCACTCCACTTGAAATTAATATAGCTATTCCTGTTTTCTTTTGATTAGTGTTAGCACTGTGTATCTGTCTTATCATTGTGCTTTTTAATCTATAAGTCTTTATAAGTCTTTAAGATATAAGTGGGTTTCTTACATACAATGTACAATGGTCTTGGTTTTTAAATAGTTTTTAATTTTATTTTAATTGAAATACAACTGACATATTAGTTTCAGATGTACAAAGTAATGCTATGACATTGGTGTATATGGCAAAAAAATCACCACATGAGCCTAGTTAACATCAGTCACCATCCACAGTTATAAAATTTTTTCTTGTGATGAGAAATTTTAAGATTTACTCTCTTAACAACGCTTGAATATGCAACACAGTACTATTAACTGGAGTCATAAGAGTCTTGATTTTGATCCACTGACAATCTTTTAATTCATATATTCAGACCACTAATGGTTCATGTGACTATTGATATAGGCAGATTAATAGTTGCCATATTTGTTGCTTTGTTTTTTGTTCCTATTTGTCTTCCACACTTTTTCTATATTTCTGGTTTTAACTGAGAATTTTATATAATTCTATCTTTTCTTTCTTAGCATATCAGTTATACTTCTTTTTTTTTTCTTTTAAAAATGGTTGTTCTGGAATTTTCAGTAGATGTTTACAACTAATCCAAGTTTACTTTCAAATATCACTATACTGCTTCAAAGATATTACAAGTACCCTGTAATAACAAAATACTCCTAATTCCTTCCTTCTTTCCCTTATATCATTGCTTCCAATCATTTCACTTACACATAAACATATATAAGAACATAGAGACATAAATGTATATAATTAAATACATCATTGCTATTATTTTGAATAATCTATTAGATCAATTAAGAAAAAAAAATATTTTACCTTCATTTATTCCTTCTTTAATGCTCTTCCTTTCTTTATAAAGATCTGAGTTCCTGACCTATGTTATTTTTCTTCTCTCTAAAGAATTTTAAACTTTCTTGCAAGATGGGGCTATTGGTGACAAATTCCCCGGTTTTTTTTTTTTTTTTTTTTTGGTCTGAAGAAGAATCTTTTTCACTTTTGAAGAATAATTTCACAGGGTATTGAGTTCTGAATTGGTGGCTTTTTTCTCAACACATTGAATATTTCACCCCACTCTTTTCTTATTTGCATGGTTTCTGAGAAGTGGGACATAATTGTTATCTCTGTTCCTCTGTAGGTAAGGTGTTTTTTCCTTCTGGTTTCTTTCAATACTTTTTTATCTTTAATTTTCTATAGTTTGAAATGATATGCTTGGATATAGTTTTTTTGTTTTTGTTTTTTGGCATTTATTGTTCTTGGTATTCTCTGAGCTTCCTGGATCTCTGGTTTTGTGTCTAATACTAATTTGAGGAAATTCTCAGTCATTAATGTCTCAAATATTTTTTCTGTCCTTTCTTCTCCTGGTATTCCTATTATGCATATGTTATGCCTTTTGTAGTTTTCTCATAGTATTTGTATTGGGTTAGCCAGAAAGTTTGTTTGCCATTCCAGCTCACCTTGCAGATAAGGCTGAGTTAACTTTTTGGCCAGCCTAATATATTCTGCTCTGTTTTTTCAGTCTTTGTTCTCTTTTTTTTTTTTTTAAATTTTATTACTTTTTGTTGCTATATCCTCAAGCTCACAGATTCCTCAGCTGTGTCCAGTCTACTAGTAAGTCCATCAAAGGCATTTTTCATTTCTGTTACAAAATTTTTGATGTCTACCATTTCTTCTTGGTTTTCCTTAGGATTTCCATCTCTGCTTACGTTACCTGTCTGTTTCTGCATGCTGTCCACTTTATCCATTAGAGCCCTTAGCATATTAATCATTGTTGTTTCAAATTCCCAGTCTGATAATTCCAACATCCCTGCTGTGTCCCTTTCTGATGCATTCTCTGTCTCTTCAAAAGTGTTTTTGTTTGTTTGTTTGCCTTTTAATATTTTATTGCAAGGTGCACATGATGTGCTGGGTAAAAGGAACTGAAGTGAGTAGGCTTTTAGCAACACGTAGACACACCTTGCAGAGAAGGCAGTGGCAACCCACTCCAGTACTCTTGCCTGGAAAATCCCATGGACGGAGAAGCCTGATAGACTGCAGTCCATGGGATCGCTAAGAGTCGGACACGACTGAGCGACTTCACTTTCACTTTTCACTTTCCTGCATTGGAGAAGGAAATGGCAACCCACTCCAGTGTTCTTGCCTGGAGAATCCCAGGGATGGGGGAGCCTGGCGGGCCCCCGTCTATGGGGTCGCACAGAGTCAGACACGACTGAAGCGACTTAGCAGCAGCAGCACCAGCAGACACACCTTGTGTGTTTTTTTTTAATTGGAGGATAATTTCTTTACAATATTGTGGTATACTCTGCCATACATCAATGTAAATCAGACATAATTATATATATATATCCCTTCCCTCTTGGCTCTCCCCTCACCATAAGATAAACCTTGCTTTATTGTGGCTCTACTTTATTGCATTTCACAGACACTGCATTTTGTATAAGTTGAGGGTTTGTGGCAACACTGCATTGTCAGATGATGGTTATCATTTTTTAGAAGTACTTTTAAATTAAAGGCAAGTCTTTTTTAGACATAATGCCATTGCACACTTAATAGACTATAGTATAATGTAAACATAACTTTTATATACCCTGAGAAACCAATAATTTCATGTGATTAGATTTATTGCAATCTCTACTTTATTGCAGTGGTCTGGTACTGAACCAATAATATCTTTGAAGGATGCTTGTATTAAGGTGTCAGGGAGAGGGAGTGTTCTACGGTCTCCTAATGAGGTCTCACTCTTTTGGTGACTTGTACCCCTGGACTATGGATTTCACAGGTGCTTCTCAGCTTCCCCCCACTGCTTGGGTGGGACTGGATGGCTGGAGGGGCCTGGGGTTGTATATTTTCCTTCCCCCAGATAGGCTCTGGTAAAATATCTTCTGAGAGCAAGGACTTGTTAAGAAGAACAGAATGCTCTGGGGTATTTAAAAATAGTTCCTTTTCTCCTCCCCTGGCCAGAAGCATAAAGAGATTTTTCCCTGATATTCACTTTATGCACTTAGTAGAGCTCCTGTAGGTGAAACCCATAAAAGTTATTCCTCCTCCCCACCAATGACTGGGTATCTCTGGAGTTTCTAACTCTCAGACTTGTCTATATTGGGTCTCAAGCAATTCATCCGTTATAGTTCAGGCTTTCCTACTTGACAGGTGCAGGTTTCTGCTCTGGGAGGTTGTGATTCTCCACATCCTCCGTCTACCTCTCCAATTTGAGGGCAGCAGTTTTCCCTGTGACCGCACTTCTCTCATGGATCTATAAAGAATTCATGATTTTTCTGTTTAATCAGCATTTTATTTGTTAGGATAGAGCTGCTGCCACTGCTAAGTTGCTTCAGTCATGTACGACTCTGTGTGACCCCAGAGACGGGGGCCCACCAGGCTCCCCCATCCCTGGGATTCTCCAGGCAAGAACGCTCGAGTGGGGTGCCAATGCCTTCTCCATTGCATGAAAGTGGAAAGTGAAAGTGAAATTGCTCAGTCGTGTCCGACTCCTAGCGACCCCATGGACTGCAGCCTACCAGGCCCTCCGTCCATGGGATTTTCCAGGCAAGAGTACTGGAGTGGATTGCCATTGTCTTCTCCAGTGACTTCTAAACTCCTTACATGTGGGCCTAGCAGCTGAAAGTCTGTACTGTAAGCTACTTTTAACACCACTTAACCCATCTTTTCTCCACTTTGTGATGCCACTTTGTCATAAAGAGTGACCATGAAATTTATTGTCCAAACAAGGGTGAAAAAATTTGTTATTGATAATTATGTTGTGACAGCTGCCCAAACTGGAACTTTCCCAGGCAAATGCGGCATATGTTCAACTTAATAATATACCAGCTTCCCAAATACTGACATTATTATTGAGCAGTCTACTCTGGTTCCTCTTCCCCAAAGCATTGTAATATATTTTAATATCCTCATTCCTTGTTCTTCATTATCAACACTGTGTAATCTCTTTGTACATCTTTATTTCTTCATAAATGGCATAAATACACTAAAAACTCCTTTGCTTCTCTGTCATTTTATCTTCCTGATGTGATAAAACCCTAGCCACTCATGCCTGTGCAGTTCAGTGCTCCTGGACAAAATCATGTAATGACACCAATTGTCTCCTATTTTAATCTGCCTCCTAGCCTCAGGTCTGCCCTGCTCCACTGCTGTATATATCTGGTAAACCATTTCCTTTCCACTGACAACAACAATGATTTCAAATCTCCACTCTCTCCAAATCTCTTCTTTCACTCTTATTGTATTAGCTTGCCTCTTACTCGATAGGAAAACGGAAGTCATCAGATTTAAAGTCCTTCGCTTTCCCTTCTGTATCCACCCTGTCCTCCTTCATTCTTGTTGTAACAGAGGAACCTTACTTCTCTTTCATCTCTGCTCTCATCCATCTTCCTAACTCTAACAATTACCCCATTTCTCTCCTCCAGGTTCAACTTTCGCCCCAGCCGAATCATTCCCATTAATTTTGTAAGCACATTTGAGTCTTTCCTGTTGAAAAATCAAGATACCTTCACTTAACTCTTCCTCTGTCTCCAGATATGGTATTTTCTCTTCTCCCCATCACAATCAAGTAAATTGAATGAATTGGCTGTACCTCCAGTCTTCACCTCCTATTCATTCTCATCCTAGTCTGAGGTGTTTGAGGGGAACCTCACACTACTAACACAGCTCTAGCTAAGGCCATCAGTGGTTTCTGCAGTGCATCACCAACTAGACCTGCATAGACCTTCTTGGCTCTCCTTCCTTGGTTTCTCTGTCGGCTCCCCCTTGCCCTCTCCCCACCTCCACTTTCCTATTCACTGTCTCTACTTTCTTCGGCTGCTGATCCTCCTCTACTGACCTTTAAGCTTGAAATTACTCAAAGCTCAGTCCTAAGCCCTCTCCTATTCTGACTTTAGCCCTCCTCTGCAGGTGACCTCATTCAACTCATAGCATTGCTATCTAAGTGGGGGTGATTCACATGTTTATATTTCCAGTCTTAGCCACTTCTCTGAGCTCAAGTATGTATCCCCAAACTTCTGTCTCCTACTTGTACTACCTCTTGGTTAAAACATACCTCAAATCACCTTGGCAACAACGAATTTATCTTCCCTCTAACCTGGTCCTGCTCCAAGCGTGCAAGTCAGAAACGCAGGGTGTCACCCTTGGCTCTTTCCTCTGTCTCAACCTTCATATCCAAATGCTGTCCATGTTATCTTCCAAATGTCTCTTGAACTCCTACCACCATCCCCATTACTACCATAGAGTACTATCCTTACTACTTCAGACTAAATTACATCATTTTAAACCTGAACTAGGAAAAAAAAAAAAATGGGGCTTCCCTGGTGGCTCAGATGGTAAAGCGTCTGCCTGCAATGCGAGAGACTGGGTTTGATCCCTGGGTTGGGAAGATCCCCTGGAGAAGGAAACGGCAACCCACTCAGTACTCTTGCCTGGAAAATTACATGGACTGAGGAGCCTGGTAGGCTACAGTCCATGGGGTTGCAAAGAGTTGGACACGACTGAGCGACTTCACTTTCACTTTCAATAGAAAATTATCCTAACTGGTCTCCATACATCTTCTCTTGCCTTTCTTCAATTTGTTTTCTGTACTATAAGCCAGAGTGACCTTTTAAAAACACAATCATCTTCCTCCTTACAACAATTCAACAGCTTTTCATTGTTTCCAGAATCAAGACTGAAATCCTTAAGAGTCAAGTCCCTGCCTTCCCACCTCTCCAGGCTCATGCTGTGCCATCTCCCTGCTCGCTTTCTGCACTTGGCTATTCTCATCTTGTGATTTCTCTTGCAAAAGCCTGGTCAATTACTTTGCCCTTCTTTCCTTTTTCCTCCTTTCCTTCATCTGTTTATTTCAGCTCACTCATCCATCTCAATGAAAAATCTTCCCTGTCCTCTTTCATGGTGGCAATTCCTCCTCTTATGTATTCTCATATATCATCCCTCTCCCTTCAGACACTTCAGCACTTCTAATTTTGATAGTATTTGTCTGAGTTCTTAACTAACATCTGCTTCTCTAATGATCTGTAAGCTACATGAGAGAAGGCATTATATCTCTTGCTTTTTATTTTTGTCTGCTTCCTCAGCACGTAGCACCATGCCTGATACGTAAGAGGTGTGCACTGAAGAACTAGGTACTCTGCCTCTTCCCTTTAATTGTGGGATGGCTCTACATCCTGGCTGCAGTATCTGCCTTTTCCCTGGATATCCTTCTGACTTTAGATTTTGTTTTTCTAGATGATTACTAATAGCCTTGATAATATTAATAGTTTGCATTTTTGACCACTTTCTATTAGCTAAGGACTTTACATATATGATTTCCATTGTCTTCCAGTAATTAAGCACTATTAATCAAGATTGCTGGGAGAAATAGCAATAACCTCAGATATGCAAATGACACTACTCTTATCGTAGAAAGTGAAGAGAAACTTCACTTTCACAGGATAATAGTCTATGGTAGTAATGGGGATGGTAGTAGGAGTTCAAGAGACATTTGGAAGATAACATGGACAGCAGTTGGATATGAAGGGTGAGCAGAGGGAAGAGCCAAGGGTGACACCTTGCGTTTCTGACTTGCACTCTTGGAGCAGGACCAGGTTAGAGGGAAGATAAATTAGTTGTTGCCAAGGTGGATTTGAGGTATGTTTTAACCGAAGAATTGATGCTTTTGAACTGTGGTGTTGGAGAAGACTCCTGAGAGTCCCTTGGGCTGCAAGGAGATCCAACCAATCAATCCTAAGGGAAGTCTGTTCTGAATATTCACTGAAAGTACTGATGCTGAAGCTCTAATACTTTGGCCACCTGATGCAAAGAGCTGACTCATTAGAAAAGACTGATGCTGGGAAAGATTGAAGGCAGGAGGAGAAGGGGGCAACAGAGGATGAGATGGTTGGATGGCATCACTGACTTGATGGACATGAGTTTGAACAAGCTTCGGAGGTTGGTGATGGACAGGAAAGACTGGCGTGATGCAGTCCATGGGGTTGTAAAGAGTCGGACACGACTAAGTGACTGGACTGACTGCAGCCTATTCTTGAGGAAACTACTGTCATGCATATGGGTTAAATAACTTGTTCCGATCCCACAGTAGTGGGCCAGGGTTTGCCCTCAGCCACATCTGCTCTAATGCCTTTGCTCTTTTTGCTACTCCACTGTTAGTTTCTTCCTGATAGTGTCATGTGAAGTAAGGATTTCTCTCTAGCCAAGCTGGGTCTTGTGGAACCACCCATACTGGATCAGCCCACAATAACTAGACACCCCACTCCAACACCTACACATAAGCACTTGGTAAATGTAGTTCTGCTTCTTATTTTCTTAAAGGGCGTTTAGATTCCCTTCTGCAGCTTTGTTGGTGTAAGTGTAGATTTCCCACATTGAGATTGTCTTGGAATTGCACACTTGATCTCCCCGAGACCCCTGTTACTGGTGGTTACAGAGAAATTTTCCAGGTACTTTAAACCTTAAATCATTAAACTTCTTGAGAGGGTTCTGGGTGACTATATTGGGAAAGCCAAAGGGAACTAAAATTTAATTAGTACCTACTATGTGCCAGGTACTTAACACGGTCACATCTTTGAATCCTTGATGGGAATAACTATTCACATAGATAAGGAAATAAAAGTCAGAGTGATCTGGTCTGGATTCTGATGCAGGGATATCTGAAACTAAAGCCTGTACCTCTGAAAAGATCCCAGTGGGGGATAAGACTCAGATCCTTGGCCCAGAACTGAAACAAAGAAGAATGTTTGCCAAGCCATGGAAGCCACCTTAGGCAAATACGATGGTTTATCTACAGCTTCAGTTGCCAGATGGTAGTTGAGATTATTGAGATTGAACAGAAGGGGTTATTTCCTTCAATTCAGAGGATGCTCCCAAAGATGTTTGTTTTTCAGAAAATATCAGCTTTATCCAACAAACTTTGGGCCTATCAGGATTTATTCTTATCCCTTTTCCCACTTTCCAAACATCTCCTCATTTGTCCTGGACTAGAGAAGACCCACTTTGTTAGCCACCAACTAAAAGAAAGTCACTTAAAAAGGATTCAACACTTGTTTTGGTCTGTGTCTTCTTTTCTGAGTACTTGAGACAAGAAAATGAAAGCCTATTCTAATGGGTGGCTGTGTCTGATAGTAGTATTATAGGTGGTTCTTGCTTCCGTTCTATGCTTTTTGTAGTTTCTACATTTTCTGAAATGGTGATATATTGCTTTAAATGAAGAGGTGTCTAATTTTAAAGGGACTTCATTACAACATTCAATGGGTAAAGTTTCCTTTAAAAAAAAAAAAGTAAGCTAAAATAAATCTTCCCCGGTAAAGTTAAAGTTTAAAGTTACTTGGGAGAGATTTGTAAGTAAGGTAGGCTGCTTGACTCCCTGTAAGAAGAGAGAGAAATTGGGAGATCTGCAACTGGTCCTCAGCCAATTAGGTGAGGTAGCCAGGTAAGGTAGACCCAAATTTAGCCAGGTGAACAAGGTTTAATATCCAGAATATTGGGCAACCTATCATTAAGGAAAAATGGTTGGGTGTTTTGTCATTAACAGGCATTTTCAAATATTAGGAACTTTTTATGCTATCTCATTAGCATGACTTTTTAAGGCTTCCAAAACTTTCCATCAATTACAATCCTGAATCACCTACCATAACCATTTTGAAACCTATATCATGAGTACCTTTACCCTCATCCTATTTATGGCCTCAATTTCTTTTCAGACTCGCATGCACAATACTTCTTTCCTAATTTTGGCTCCCCTCTCAACTCTGACCTGGATTCTCTCTCCTAATACATTGTCTCATCCTTTCTGCCTGACAGATGTAATTGTCAGACCAACCTGTATACTATCAAGGTCCTGGATACAAGTCACAAGCTTTCTAAAAAGTGGGTGGACCATGGCAGTGGAACATCCAGGAGAATACTATTCAGAAGTCCCTGTAGTTGGCATCTTGGACATTTGTCTTCCAAAAGCAGAACCCTAGTCAAAGAAATCAGAACTAGTGGTCAGGATCAGGGGTTCAGTTCCCACATGACAGTCACAGATAAGTCAGATAACTGGAACAGGAACCTGGAATGCCATCCACGGCAGGAAAGTGGTTCCACGAGCATGGCTTGGAGAGGAGTTGGCAGGAGAGGTTAGATTTCGGCATTGGGATAAGAAGGGACTTCTGCCTGGTGGGGTTGGAGCTGATATAAAATGTAAGAAAATAACTCAGGAGCCCAGTGGTCAATGCAGGGCACCATGACCAAGGATACCTATCAGGAACTGAGATGAGGAAAGTGGTTGCTTAAGCAGCTGTCCTCAAGTCCTTATTGATCTAGGGAGTGGGTGGTCTGAGTCTGAAGGAAAGTGCAACAGTACATCTAAATACAAATTGTTGAGCCAGAGAGGGTAAGGGACATTGACAGTTAGGGACCAGGTTAGAGAATGAGAGAATATACATCCTATTGCATCCTCTCATACATATTTCTTCTCTAGAGATTTGTGGGAAGTAGCAGGTTCTCTGTATATAGCTAGGTGTTTCCCTAACACCTTAGCCTGATTGTATTAACACAGGAGAAAGACACTCTGAAGAGGGGAAGCAAGAATACAGGCATACCTTGGAGATACTGTGGGCTCAGGGTCAGATCTCTTTAATAAAGTGAACACTGCAGTAAAGTGAGTCACATGAATATTTTGGTTTGGTACATAAAGGCTGTATATTGTCACTCTGCTTATTTAACTTATATGCAGAGTACATCGTGTGAAATGCTGAGCTGGATGAGGCACAAGCTGGAATCAAGATTGCCGGGAGAAATATCAATAACCTCAGATATGCAGAAAGTGAAGAGGAACTAAAGAGCCTCTTGAGGAAGCTGAAAGAGAGTGAAACAGCTGCCTTAAAACTCAACATTCAAAAAATTAAGATCATGGCCTCCAGTCCCATCACTTCATGGCAAATAGATGGGGGAACAATGGAAACAGTGACAGGCTTTATTTTCTTGGGCTCCAAAATCACAGATGGTAACTGCAGCCATGAAATTAAAAGACATTTGCTCCTTGGAAGAAAAACTATAACAAACCTAGACAGCATATTAAAAAGCAGAGACATTACTTTGCCAACAAAGGTCTGTCTAGCCAAAGCTCTGTTTTTTCCAGTAGTCATGTACAGTTGTGAGAGCGGGACAATAAAAATGGCTGAATACTTAAGAACTGATGCTTTCGAATTGTAGTGTTGGAAAAGACTCTTGAGAGTCCCTTGGATAGCAAGGAGACCAAATCAGTCAATTCTAAAGGAAATCAACCCTGAATATTCATTGGAAGGTCTGATGCTGAAGCTGAAGCTCCAATACTTGGCCACCTGATGCAAAGAGCCAACTCACTGGAAAAGACTCCAATGCTAGGAAAGACTGAAGGCAGGAGGAGAAGGGTATGACAGAGGGCGAGATGGTTGGATGGCATCACGGACTTAATGGCCATGAATTTGAGCAAACTCTGGGAGATGGTGAAGGACAAGAACCCTTGGCGTACTGTAGTCCATGGGGTCTCAAAGAATCGGACATTACTGAGTGACTGAGCAACAAATAAAAATTATATTTACAGTGAAAAAATGCTCAACATCACTGATTATTAGAAAAATGCAAATCAAAACTGCAGTGAGGTACCACCTCACACCAGTTAGAATGGCCATCACCAAAAAATGTACGAATAATGAATGCTGGAGAGGGTGTGGAGAAAGGAGGACCCTACTGCACCGTTTGGGAATGTGAATTGGGGCAGGCAGTATGGAGAACAGCATGAAGTTTCCTTAAAAACCTGAAAATAGAGAAACCGTAAAATCCAGCAATCTTACTTCTGGGAATATACTCAGAAAAGACAAAAACTCTTACTTCCAAAAGATACCACACCCCATTGTTCATAGGAGCATTATTTACAAAAGCCAAGGCATGGAAGCAACCTCAAGTGAAGAGGAACTAAAGAGCCTCTTGAGGAAGCTCCATTCCATCAAGGGATGAATGGATAAAGAAGATGAAACACACACGCACACCCTGGAATGTACTCAGTCATAAAAAGAATGAAGTAATGCCATTTGCAGCCACATGGACGGACCTAGAGGTCATCGTACTAAGTGAAGCGAGTCAGACAAAGAAAGACAAATATCATATGATATTACTTCTATGTGGAATCTAAAAAAATAATACAAATGAGCTTATTTACAAAACAGAAATATACTCAAAGACTTAGAAAACAAACTTGAGGTTACCAAAGTGGAGGGGAGGGAGGGATAAGTTAGGAACTTGGGGTTAACATATACAGAATACTATAATAAAATAGGTAACCAACAGTGACCTACTATATAGCACATGATACACAATATCATGTAATAATCTATAAGGGAAAAGAATCTGAAGAACAGATGTGTATATAACTGAATCACTTTGCTGTACACCTGCAACTAACATAACATTGTAAATCAAATATACTTCAATAAAAAATAAAATTTAAAAATTTAAAGGTTAAAATGTAAAGAAGAAAAAGTTACATTTACAGTATACTATAATCTATTAAGTGTGCAACAGCATCATATAAAACCCCACAATCTATTCATATTTAGTAATAATACTTTATTGCTAAAAAATTCTAACCATGTGCACACTGCTATATTTAGAATGGATAACCAACAAGGACTTACTGTATAGCACATGAAATTCTGCTCAATGTTGTATGGCAGCCTGGATGGGAGGGGAATTTGGCAGAGAATGGATACATTATATATATGGCTGAATTCCTTCACTGTTCACCTGAAACTATTACAACATTTTTAATCGGCTATACCCCAATACAAAATAAAAAGTCTTAAAAAACGTTAACCATCATCTGAGTCTTTAGCAAGTCATAATCTTTTTGCAATAGTAACATCAAAGATCAATGATCACAGATCACTACAACAAATACGATAATAATGAAAATTTTGAAATATTTCAAGAATTACCAAACTGTGACATAGAGACATGAAGTGAGCATATATTGCTATAAAAATGGTGCTGATAGACTGGCTTGACCCAGGGTTGCCGCAAAACCTCAATTTGTAAAATATACAATGCCTGCTAAGTATAGTAATGCAAAGTGCGGTGAAATGAGGTATGACTATACTTGTGTACTATAGGACAATCAGAAAATGCAAAGAAGCAAAAATTATGAAATAAATAATATTCACAATTCAACTACCCCCAAGATAGTTATTACTATTTGATGTTTATCTTTTCCGACTATATATATACACACACAAACATACATGAAATCCTAAAAAAAATACCAGAATTACACAACACTGTCTTTTTCACTCAATAACACGTCGTGAACGTCTTTCTTTTCTACTCAGTATATAACTCAATACAGTCCTCTATGGCTGCAGAAGGCCCCATAGTATGGATAGCACACAGTTTACCTAACAAACTTCAGAGTGTTGAACATTTTATTGTTCACAGTTTGGGGTTATTGCAATTATCTCTTACAGCTAAATTTCACATCTTTAATTTTCTGAAATTAATGCCCATTATTGTTATTGTAACTGCCCAGGAAGGGACTTTGAAACACTTCAGTAAGATTTGAGAGAGCACCCAAAGAAAATAACCCTAGTCATTAAATCGCGCCTTTCCAGTTTCCCATGTATATTTTCTCCAGCTGAAAGTCATGGAATGAAAGATATAGTTGCTTTGTCTCTTATGGAAGAGCTTTCAAGACAGATTTTTAAAAATTAAACAAAGATTTTACCTTTATGGCTCTATAGAGTTCATTATAGAAAAGTGTACAAAGATAGAAAAGTAAAGGGGAAAAAAATCCCCTACTGCCTCAATAATTTTGGATTGTTTCCTTCTAGAGTTTCCCTTGTTTATGCTTTGAAATTTATACATAGTTGTATTCATAATTTGTGTATAATGTTATCTTATTTTTCTTGTTTGTCCTAGAAGCCTTCACATTTTTCTGGGGTTTTATCAGTTCATCAGAAACATCATTTGAACATCAGTGTTGGCTGTATTCCCCTGTGTAGCTTTTGACAGTGGGCCCCCCTTCTAAGCTGTAAAGATTTAGGACCAAATCTGTCTTCCTTCCTTACAAAGACTGTCACCTCCCAGTTCCTCCCAGTTATTAGAATCCCTTTCTGCTCTAGCATCTCTTCCAACAGATTATTTTTCATTGTATTAACTTTATTTTTTTTACCCTTTCAGCTTTATTTTTTCTTTCCCAGGGCATGTCCTCCACCTCCCAGACCAGAGAAGCACGTGAGAAGCTGAGGGAGGAGCAGAGGGGAGGTGGCCATGAGCGTCACAGGCGGCCCCTCTGACATTGCTCTGGATACACAGCCTTCAATCCACAGAGGTCAAGTTCCAAGAGCTGATGGATGTTTGCTCCCCATGAAAAACAGATGAATTCTGCATGCTGCCTGGGTGGTTTCACATACTGGGAGTGAACACAGCAGGCCAAGCTTGGGAGCAGGGCTGGACCAGGGCACGTGGGCAACCTGAGCAGGCTAATAACCTGGCCCCCCTCCAAACATATTCTCTAAACATCTGGTCAACATTCATCCAGGGGAGAGGCTGGGTGCTGTGTAGCGGGAGAGGACAGGGAAGAATGCTGGTTCAGCACCCACCCACTCGCAGCTTGGCTCTCAGCCGTGAACACACCTTACCCAGCAGCTAAGAGGCCTGGAAGGCAGCCGAGACACCACCTCTTGCCACTTTAGAGCACCTGGGAGTTTTGCCCCCATCATGAGGCAATGGTGAAGGGCCTGGGAGAGCCAGACAGCCTCCCTACTAGGGGTGTGACTCTGGCAAATTCCTTAACCTTTCTTAAGGGGTCTTCTCATCTGTGAAGTGGGGAATAATAACAATACCTTCCTCAGTGGGCTGGAAGGGTTTAAATGAATTATTACATATAAAGCAGTTAGAGAAGTTCCTGGCACAAAGCTATCGCTGTTTGTTATAATCACAGAGTATTATTTATAATAATAAAATCATTATTATCATCATTCTTATTTCATGCTTGTTCTCAATAATTCTCATAAAGACCATTTTCTCTATCTCATTTCATTTCCAGTGACATTTTAGTGCTTCTTACAAACTGGTATCCTGGCACCAGCCCAGCTGGCTGGCACCTAAATCCAACTTGGCTTGGGAGCCTAGAGTTCAATGGACAGGCTGCAGTGGAACTGGTGTGTGTGTGTGTGTGTGTGTGTGTGTGTGTGAGTGTGTGTGTGTGTGAGTGTGTGTGTGTGTGTGTGTGTGTGTGTGTGTGAGTCTTTTTCAACCACAGTGTATCCCTTGCTTGAAAAAGAGTCTCATCTTCCATGTGAGGATTGGGAAATGCTGAGAAAGGTTAAGATGGATTTAACCTTTCTGGTCATCAACTCGGTGTAGATAATCCTCAGTAAGAAAATATATATGTCCTTTAGAAAATCCAGGAAGAGAAGAATTCTCCTTTAAAACAGGTGAATTATGTCTCAAGGGATCCTGAGAGAAAGTGTGGGGTAGTGGGGGAGTATGATGTATGGGCTCTGGAGCCATGCAGACCTGGATCAGATTTCTGTCTTAGTCACTGAATGACCCTGAACAGAGTAACTACCTTTTCTGTACCTCAGCGTCCTTGTCTGTGAAATGGGTATATCATGCTGATGAAGGAAGATATTCTCTATATACTGCCTGGCAGGGTGCCTGGAACAGTTTATTGTTACTTAATTGCTAAATTGTGTCTGACCCTTTGTGACCCCATGAATTGTAGCCCACAAGACTCCTCTGTCTACAGGATTTCCCAGGCAAGAATACTGGAGTGTTGCCATTTCCTTCTCCAGATCTTCCCATCCCAGAGGTCAAACCCATGTCTCCCGCACTGGCAGGCAGGTCCTTTACCATCTGAGCCACCAGGGAAGCCCCCTAGAACAGTCAGGTGCCCCATAACAGTGACTTCTGAGTTCTTAAAGTGACACCCAGGAAATGAACCCTGAAAGCGCCCTCAGTGTTCACAGCCTAGCAGGTGGGTGATGCACATGTGCGAATAACTTAGAATATTGTCATCTGCAGAATGTATCAATAAAATCCAGGGCATCCCAGAATGCAGTCATGGCAATAGTATCTATTATTTACCCAGTCCCCAGTCCATCCTGCATGTTCTTGCTAACTGCTTATCCATTATTTCACATAATCATCCCAATAATCTTGTAAAGTATGAATTATCCCCATTTTACAAATTCAGAAACTGGGACTGGGAAGCAGGAGCTTGGGCTCATGTCCCCCTTGACCCTAAACCTATAGTCCCTATAACCACTGGACCTAACTCACTTCCCTCATCTTTCACTTAGGGAGATGGTGTCAGTTTCAATTTGATGCTAGAAAATCACTCTGATAAATAGGTTTAAACCCATAGAACCATATAGTTGGGGAACATTATACTAGGTAGTCTAATGTCTAGGAAATAAATCAGCTTTTTAAGTTTTATATCGCAATACCATTGAAATGTTTAATAATTATTGCCAGAGAATGGTATAATGCAGTACTAAAGATGAGTAATTGAAAAACCCATCAAGGCAGATGAGGCATCTTCTCACTGAATTGCTCTTCGATACTTTACATAATTATTTCATTCAGATTTATGATCAGCTCAGCAGCTCTCTCTGCTGCTTGGCTCTCTTGGCAGCTAGGCCTATTGTGCTGAGAACGTCCGGGATGGACAGAATGTCTCCTGAACACTAATGGGGCTTTCAATGGCTTGACTTCACTTAGGAAAGGACAAAGTTAGGAGGGAAAATTGTTTCCTGTGGCCCCTCCGTGTCCCAGTCACTGTGCTGGGGTTTATGTGTATTAACCATGCTGGCTCATTGCAAATCTGTACCAGACCTGAGAGGGGACTATGTTTTCCAGCTCACAGAAGAAACCGAGGCTTGGGGAAATAGTGTCACTTAATCAGATCTGCCAGATTCATAGTGAACTCATACCAGGCAGTCTGGCAGCAAGCCAGTGATCTTTCCACTATACCACCAGCCTTCAGGAAGACCCTGTGTGCCCAGAGAAGGCTTGGTTTTTGAAAGAGAATTCTAGTAACATCAAATGCAGAAGAAAAAAAAAACCCACTAATCCCAGCCTGATTTTGTTTGCAGCTCTGGCTCCTTGAACATCTGAGCTGATCCTCCACTCTCACCCCTCCTCCTCCTCGTTTCCTGACTCTCACAATGTCAGCACCTCCAGGCAGACGGGGATCCAGACCAGTCTCCATCAGGGCCAGCGTTTCCCATGGATTCAGCCTCCCCACCCTGCTCGGATCATCCAAGACTGGGGGCTTTATCAGAGGCACAAGCTTATCAGCCTACATTTCCTGAGAGCCCACAGAGTGGGAATTCTTGGCAAGCACAGTTCACTGGTGAATGTGGACAGATGGCTGGCTGGATGAGACAGGAACCTTTGTTTCTGGTCTCACCCATATGTCAAAGTGGCTCCAAATGAGGTAAAATGGGGAAGGAGGAAGGAATGAAAGGATGGGGCTATCTAACAAGCAGGAAAATAATAATATGATTTTTTCTAATGTTGCATTTAGAAGGCTTTAAATAGAAAAAGAGGACGCTCTGATTCTGCCCAACCCTATCATAGGACAATGGCTTTTCTGGCAGATGACTGAGTTTTCTCCATAGTGCCCCAGTCTCTTCCCTGCATGTGCTCATGATAAGTTACTTCAGTCATGTCTGACTCTGCGACCCTGTGGAGTGTAGCCTGCCAGACTCCTCTGTCTGTGGGATTCTCCAGGCAAGAATACTGGAGTAGGTTGCCATGCCCTCCTCCAGAGAATCTTTCTGACCCAGGGATGGAGACTGCGTCTCTTACATATCCTGCATTGGCAGGCGGGTTCTTTACCACTAGCATCACCTGGGAAACCCTGATGCTTAGCGGTCCCCTGCTTAAGTCAGCAGAGCACAGGATCCAAGCTATACTCCCCTCCCCACTCGCCCACTTCAAGGATGAGGTAAGGTTCCACTGAGGGTTATTTCAGAAGAGGATTTTACAGATTCTTGAACATTTTCAATTTCCAGCATATTGAAGCATGTCAATCTTTCCTCCCCTTTTAGCAGGAAAATGGCAGAAATGGTGCATGAACTTAAATCTTACTGAATATGGTACATGTCTGTGACCTCAGGGAAATGTCAAACTTTAAACTCTATCTTAACACTAACAGTCTCTCTCAAAGAAGAGGATTTATGGTAACTCTAAGTGGTTATTTATCAAACACATCCATTGTGGTTCTTAGTTGGGGGAGTACTGAGCTTTCTCGAAACAAATCAAGTATCTGAGGAGGATGCCTTTCGTCTTCGTGTTCCGAAAGGTGGAGGATTGTGGAGAATACACTGATCAAATCATGCAGACAAGGGTGCAAGACATCCCCCCTCCACCACTGCTGTAGTGAGGCAATGCAGGAAGGCAGCAAGAGGCCGGCTAATACTAGCCTGAGAAGAGAGATTTGAAGAGTTCACTAGCTGTTGGGTGACAGGAAGGAGTTCTTCCAGATAACTATTAAAAGCCGAAGAATTGACTGTTGTCCTTCAACACAGTGTACTGTAGGATAAAGAAAATTAATGGGAAGGAAGTGGGGCTGGGAAGAACAAAGGGAGAGACTGAAAGAAGCAAAGGAACCCTGGATTGAGTCCTGGCCACAGACTGTGTTAGTGTGTCAGTTTGTTAGCACTTTGACCTTCACAGTGATTCTCTGACAGCCCCTGGCTTTCTTAGACACTGTCCCTTCCTCTCTTATTGCTAAACTAGCTTCTACTTGGTGGTCTCACTCTATATGTCACTCCCTCTGGGAAACCTTCCTGACAACCTCTGTTCAGTTCAGTTGCTCAGTCATGTCTGACTCTTTGCGACCCCATGGACTGCAGCACGCCAGGCTTCCCTGACCATCACCAACTCCTGGAGCTTACTCAAACTCATGTCCATCGAGTCGGTGATGCCATCCGACCATCTCATCCTCCGTCGTCCCCTTCTCTTCCCACCTTCAATCTTTCCCAGGATCAGGGTCTTTTCCAATGAGTCAATTCTTCGCATCATGTGGCCAAAGTATTGGTGCTTCAGCTTCAGCATCAGTCCTTCCAATGCATATTCAGGACTGATTTCCTTTAGGATTGACTGGTTGGATCTCCTTGCAGTCCAAGGGACTCAAGAGTCTTCTCCAACACCACAGTTCAAAAGCATCAGTTCTTCCGCACTCAGCTTTCTTTACAGTCCAACTCTCACATCCAAACATGACTACTGGAAAAACCATAGCTTTGATTAGGTGGACCTTTGTTAGCAAAGTAATGTTTCTGCTTTTTAATATGCTGTCTGGATTGGTCAAAGCTTTTCTTCCAAGGAGCATGCGTCTTTTAATTTCATGGCTGCAATTACCATCTGCAGTGATTTTGGAGCCCCCCAAAATAAAGTCTGTAACTGTTTCCATTGTTTCCCCATCTATTTGCCATGAAGTGATGAGACCAGATGCCATGATCTTAGTTTTCTGAATGCTGAGTTTTAAGCCTACATTAGTCCTACATTAGTTTATCTGCACAGTCATTTAGGGGGAAAAAAAATGTAAGACAAGAATGAAAGCATATTTTAACTGGTATTTTGAGCCTCAAAATAGTAATATAGTTCCTTCCACTCAGGAGCTCCCTTGTGAGGAAAAGTGATGTGAGTGTTTGACGTTGTCATAGATCCAGGATTCAGACTCACCCCTGCAGACCTAGATCCTGGAAGTGTCTACCCTACTTCAGTGACCCACCATCATGTGGCAGCTCTAGTTTTTAAGGAACCTCCATACGGTTCTCCAGAGTGACTATACCAATTTACATTTCCACCAACATGGGAATGTAAAAAGAAGGAGGGTTCTTTTTTCTCCACAACCTCTCCAGCGTTTATTATTTGTAGGTTTTTGACAATGGTCATTCTGACTGGTAACAATACACTGTAGTTTTAATTTGTATTTCTTTAATAATTACTGATGTTGAAAGATTCTACTATATATCACAGGGAACTATATTCAATATCTTATGATAATCCATAATGAAAAAGAATATAAATATATATATGTATAATTGAGTCACTTTGCTATACAGCAGAAATTAAAAACATTGTAAATTCAATAATTTTTTTAAAAATTACTATTAAAAATGTAATAAAGAATTCACCACTGCTTTCCTTAGAGAAACTCACAATTAACCCAAAAGATTTCTGAATTGGAAAAACCTCTGAGGCTTCAGACTGCTCTCTCCCATCCCCATTTTCTCTGAATGTCCACTACAATGCTCTCCTCCTTGCTATCTGTCTATAAACTTCCTTTTTATAACACCAAGATTGAGCACCTGCAGAAGGCAACAATAATTCTAAAGGTCTATTGAAAATCTCTATGATTATTATGGCCATTTTGAAGAAAAAAAAAAAACACAAATTTTTTTTCCCCAAAATTCTGAACTTAGGGAACAGAAGTCCTTCCATAGGAGCTTGCATTTCTCTCCCTGTGACTTTCAGATGTAAATGTTCCACTTGGTCTTCTCCAAAATTATAAAACACTTTAGCAACCTGAATAGATGATTTATTATCCCAACTGTTATTTATAAACTAGTGAGTTTTGCAACCCAGTTGGAAAATGGGCAGAAGATCTAAATATACGTTTATCCAAAGAATACATACAGATGGCCAAGAGGCACATGACAAGATGCTCAATATCACTAATTCTTAGAGAAATGCAAATCGAAACTACAGTGAGGTACCACCTCACACCAGTCAGAATAGAAAGAAAGTTCATGTTTGGGAACGCATGTAAGAATTAAAGATTTTAAAATTTAAAAAAAAAAAAAAGAAAGAAAGTGATAGTCACTCAGTCGTGTCTGACTCTTTGCAATCCCATGGACTAACTGTAGCCCACCAGGTTCCTCTGTCCATGAGATTTTCTAGGCAAGAATACTGGAGTGGGTTGCAATTTCCTCCTCCAGGGGATCGACATGACCCAGAGATCGAACCTGCATCTCCTGTGTCTCTTGCATTGCAGATGGACTCTTTACTACTGAGCCACCAAGGAAGCCCTTTCAGTCCAGTCAGAATGGCTGTCATCTAAAAATAAGGTTGACCATTATTTTATATCTACAAATAAAGCATGCTGGAGAGGGTGTGGAGAAAATGGAATCCTCTTACACTGTTGGTAGGAATGTAAACTGGTGAAACCACTATGGAAAACAGTATGGAAGTTCCTCAGAAAACTATAAATAGAGTTACCATATGATCCAGCAATCCCATTCCTGGACATACATCCAGAAAAACTATAATTTAAAAAGACATGCCCCCCAACATTCATATAGCAGTACTATTTACAATAACCAAGACATAGAAACAACCTAAATATCCATTGACAAATGAATGGATAAAGACGATGTGGTGCATGTATACAATGGAAAACTACTCAGTCATAAAAAAGAATGCAATAATGCCATTTGCAGCAACATGGCTAGACCTAGAGATTATTACATTAAGTGAAGTAAGCCAGACAATATTATATATTACTTATATGTGGAATCTAAAACAGGCACAAATGAAATTATCTGTGAAACAGAAATAGACTTACATATTAGAGAACAGATTTGTGGCTGCCCATGGGAAAGGGCACAGTACTGGAAAAAATCAGTTTTCATTCCAATCCCAAAGAAGGGCAAATGCCTTTGACTGTGTGGATCACAACAAACTGTGGAAAATTATTAAGGAGATGGGACCACTAGACCACCTTACCTGTCTCCTGAGAAACGAGTAGGCAGTTCAAGAAGCAACAGTTAGGACCTTACATGGAACAACAAACTGGTTCAAAATCGGGAAAGGAGTACGTCAAGGATGTATATTGTCATCCTTCTTATTTAATTTATATACAGAGAACATCATGCAAAATGCCAAGCTGGATGAACTATAAGCTGGAATCAAGATTTCTGGGAGAAATATCAACAACCTCAGCTATGCAGGTATCACTCTAATGGTAGAAAGCAAAGAGGAACTAAAGAGCCTGTTGGTGAAGGTGAAAGAGGAGAGTGAAAAAGCTGGCTGAAAACTCAACCTTCAAAAAGCAAAGATCATGGTATTCAGTCCCATCACTTCGTGGCAAATAGATGGGGAAACCAAATAGCGGCAGATTTTCTTTTCTTGGGCTCCAAAATCACTGTGGATAGTGACTGCAGTCATGAAATTCAAAGACATGTGTTCCTTAGAAGAAAAAGCTATGACCAACCTACACAGCATATTAAAAAGTGGAGACATCACTTTGCCAACAAAGGTCCATCTAGTCAAAGCTCTGGTTTTTCCTGTAGTCATGTACGGATGTGAGAAATGGACTGTAAAGCAGATTGAGCACCAAAGAACTGATGCTTTCAAGTTGGGGTGCTGGAGAAGACTCTTGAGAGTCCCTTGGACAGCAAGGAAATCAAACCAGTAGATCCTAAAGGAATCAGTCCTGAATATTGATTGGAAGTTCAGATACTGAAGTTGAAGCTTCAACACTTGGTAACTTGATGCGAAGAGCTGACTCATTGGAAAAGACCCTGATGCTGGGAAAGATTTAGGGCAGGAAGAGAAGGAGGTGACAGAGGATGAGATGGTTGGATAGCATCACCAACTCAGTGGACATGAGTTTGAGCAAACTCTGGGAGATGATGAAGGACAGAGAAGCCTGGCATGCTGCAGTCCATGGGATTGCAATGAGTCGGATATGACTTAGGGACTGAACAACAACAACAACAACATGGGAAGGGAAGAAGGGGAGGGATGGACTGATAGTTTGGGTTTAGCAGATGCAAAGTACTATATACAGAATGGATAAACAACAAGATCTTACTTTTAGAACAGGGAACTGTATTCAATATTCTCTGATAAACAATAATAGAAAATAATATATATCTATGTATAACTGAATGACCTTGCTGTTCACAGAAATCAACACATTGTAAATCAACTATATTTCAATAAAATTTTAAAAAGTGAACTAGTGAGTTTTGTATTGTACCTGATTTCATGATTAAAATTTTAAAATGAAAATTCTGTGTATATCTGGATGTATGTACATCTATGTATATACATTATGGTATGTTTCTAGCTTTGGATGGTAGTGACAAAATTAATTTGCAAAAGAGTTCTGTTTAAAAGAAGTTAAATAGTATATAAATGCTCAGAAATATAATAAAAGCTAACACAAATGAATTTCAGGTTCACGTGATCTGGGTAGTTTTCAGTATTAATATTTTGTATTACAGCTAGTCTAAGTTTATTGGTTTAATTAATATAGATATGTCTATAAAGTTATCAGCATAATATGTTTATGGTAATTTTTAGGTAGCAAACCTAAAGTCAAATTTTGCTTTAAAATTTGTCAGCAAGAAATATAATTTGGTATGATAATATTTCTATAAGTAAATTAAATGTAAATGAGATGAGTTTTAACATAAATTTTTTAAGAATAATTATGTTTTACAGTATATCTACTTAAAAATGGTTTCCCCAAATCTTTTTGGTAACTAGAAACTTTAGAATCTTGCTAAAGTAAGTTAAATTATGGAAATTTATATAATATCTAGTTCATTCCCAATTAAAATAAGTTGCTGAAACATTAATCACCGAACATAAGTTTTCTTTTAGAGAGAAACTAAAGATATTTGAAATGAGTAATAAGTATGCTTGATGCCATACAAAGAAATTTTCTATGACCAAGTACATGATTCTAGACATTCTAATTAGTAAATGCAATTCCTACCAAGATTAATAGAACTTCTAAGTGGGAAAGAAGACAAGGGGCAAACTAAAATGGATATAGAAAATTGTAAAATGTTTGTAGGGGGGGAAACCCAGTCTAGAAAGTAATTTTATGTGTGAGGACATGCTAAAATTACAATGAATTTAATTAAGTAATTGACTTTTAATATCAAAAGCAAGCTGATGCACAATTATACTTAGTTTTTTCTCTCTCTTAATAGGGCAAAATCTTATTAGGTTATTAGTCTTGACTTCCCTGGTGGCTCAGACAGTAAAGCGTATATCTACAATGCGGGAGACCTGGGTTCGATCCCTGGGTTGGGAAGATCCCCTGGAGAAGGAAACGGCAATCCACTCCAGGAATATTGCCTGGAAAATCCCATGGACAGAGGAGCCTTGTAGGCTACAGTCCATGGGGTCTCAAAGAGTCGAACATGACTGAGAGACTTCACTTCACTTCAGTCTAGTCTTAATGAGGAATTGTACCCAAAAGTTTTGTTCACCTTTGATGTAATCTGTCTAGAATAACAAAGATTCTGTATTTTGTAGCTAAGGCTTTTAAAAACTACTTAATATTTACCCATAAAGTTTTTAACTGTTATTTTGGTTAAATGGATAACTAAGCATTGTTTCACAGTGACCTATGATCCTATTTGACCAACTGTTTTTTTAAACGTTTGGTATTTTTGATAAACTTTGCAAAATCTAATTCCATATGAAGTCTTTTGACTTAGAACTAATTTTGAAGTATAAGATGTTTCAGAGGGCCTGTGAGATATCTCAAAGATGTGTTCTCTCTCCTTATAAAAAGGGAGATGGATTAGGATTATTTGATAGGTGAAACTACATAGTAAGCATTGTCAAATAAGAAATAATACTAGCCTTATTTATGTTGTGTCTATGTAGCTATATTATACATATGTTTCAGAAACTATGTGAAATTTCTGGAAATCTGATATATCCTGATATGATATTATCAACCATAATTCCAGTTATTATCTTAAATTGCTTTGTGTCACAGAAATAACCATATTTCCTTGTTAGTTCTATTATAACAAGCTCTCAGATCTTTAATAATGGGCATTTTTAAGTCTTTTGTCACTTACAGACAGTTACTATTTTATTCTGATGCTTTTACAAATATGCTTCATCTTCAGAGAGATTCATTTCAGGGACTCTGACATTAACCCTAGAATACAGGCTTCTGATGAACTTTCAAATGATGCCATTGAATTGGGTAAGAATTATTGAACTCTGACATGACTGAGAAGGCAATGGCACCCCACTCCAGTGCTCTGGAAAATCCCATGGATGGAGGAGCCTGGTGGGCTGCAGTCCATGGGGTCGCTAAGAGTCGGACAGACTGAGAGACTTCACTTTGACTTTTCACTTTCATGCATTGGAGAAGGAAATGGCAACCCACTCCAGTGTTCTTGCCTGGAGAATCCCAGGGACTGGGGAGCCTGGTGGGCTGTCGTCTATGGGGTCTCACAGAGTCGGACATGACTGAAGCGACTTAGCAGCAGCAGCAGCAATGAAGAAACTAATGGTTTCATAAAACTGCTAATAAGATCAAAAGTTAATTTCATGGGATTGATGAGGTTGACTATAATTGTTATGACTTTTTATTTTAACCATTGCAGGTGTTTTTTTTTTCTTTCCCAGATTTAAGGAAATCTTTTCTCTCAACCTATCTGTGATTTGTGGCAGTTTCACAAAATATACCTTTGTAAATGGAAATGCAACCCACTCCAGTATTATTGCCTGGGAAATCCCATGGACAGGTGAGCCTGGCAAACGACAGTCCATGGAGTCACAAGAGTTGGACACAACTTAGCAACTAAACAATAATAACCATCTTCATAAATAAAGATGAAATATTTATCTTTTTCTCCCTACCCAATCCATCTGAAATTTGGAAACTCTTAGTGACTATTCTTATTTTCATGGAAATATTTGCATATTCATTTGCATAAATTCAGTAAGAATCTGTTCTCCTTATAACAGGACACAATTGGAAACAATGGTTATTTTTTCAAGTCTTTGACTCCGATATCTTGTATGAGAGGAACATACACAGACTCAGATATAACCTGGCCCAGCCAGCTTCTTGGACATCATGCCCTGGTGCTCTTGGTCTCCTCCACCATGTGTCTCTTAAACAAGCTTCATTGAGAGTTTCTGATGGTTCCCTGTGGTTGCCTCCATTCTACATGATTCCACCCAGAGATATTAAAGAATTAGTAAGGAAAAAAGAGTAAGGAAGAGATTCAGATTTGAAACTTCCATGGCAGCTGGTTTTCCAGGTGAACCAACACAAATATGCTTTTAACTTCACTCCTCACCTTTGTTTCTCAGGGTGCTGCAGGAAAGGGAGACAACCAAGTTAAGGCATTCTACGGATAAGGTCAAGCGCACGTGTGAAATGTGGTCAAGAACCAAATGCACCACTTTCTCGTCACCTATTGAAGGATTTCAGTAATTTATAAATTGATTTTATAGATGGATGGTCAGGGAACAGCTGTGTGACAGGATTTTTAAACCTGATTTTGTTGTATCCATAGAACAACCTTGTGAAGTAGGTATTATGATCCTAGGTTATAGAGGAGGAAACTGAGATTCCACAGTTAAGCAATTTCCCGAGGAACACACAGCTTTCTCATGGACAGAATCAATATTCTCTCAGCTGTAACTGATCCCAAATCTCCTCTGTGGCATCATCTTCCTTTACTAGGCACATCCTTTCTTCCCAGCAAAAACAGTCCCAGAGAAAACAACAATATATGTGTACAAAAATGTACGTATGAGTAAGTGGTGATTAAGATATAAAAGTGAGAAAAGGCTGTTTTCCAAGAACACATTTGAAAGTTCCATTTACCTGTGCTAGTTGTAACATCTCAACAAAAAGTTGTTTGCAAATAGTCATTTAATTGGACCCCCTAAGGCCCTGTACTTGAGAACTCAGCTGGCTGATATACTGAATTCCTAAATGTACTTAAAAAAAAAACCCAAATGTCTTTTGTCCCAAAGCATTCTATAGTTTAGATTGGTAACCAATTCAAAATCACCCAGCGGTCAATTAGTGTTTTTTGCCTTTCTTCTTTTCTCTTTTGGAACCATAAGGTCAAACTTCAACACTGTCACCTGCTGAGTCCCCCGCTGGGCTCTCTTTCTGGATGTGTGTTGCCAAGAGAACAATCCTGCTTTCAACAATAGGAACAGCAATCAATGCTTGCACAAAGGATGTGGAGGACAATGGAAGATGTGGGTGAGTTAATTATGTTCCTAGTCATTTTGCTCTTTACAAATAAAGGGCAGGGGTGATCAGTAAGCTTTAGAAAAGCAAATCACGCTACATAAGAGAAATGGGTTTCTTAGGAATCCAATGAATGTCCTCTCTCAACAATTTCATTTATATCTGAAATATCCACATAGTTGGGTCCTAGGAGGAAAGAGACAGCACCAGAGCGAGAACTGGGAGACACACATCCCAGAGGAACTCACTTAACCTTTCTGGGTCTTTGTTTTCTCGTGTGAAAAATGTCTCAAGGCACCGAAATCCTCTGCAGTCCTAAACTATTGTTCTGCTCTCAGGCTCAGCCTGTTTTGGAAGCACTCAACAGAAAGAGCCAGAGACTGGACTCCATTGCTCTTGGACAGCTTTTTTCTGCTATTGCCGTCCATGTCCTGGTACTAGCATCTATACTGATGACTGGGCTGAACTCTGCTTCTATTTCGTCACTCTTGCCTGAGGTCTACCCTGGGCCTTGTCAGCACTGGACTGCTACATCTTTGAAATCTTGGTCTATGCAACTTCCTCCTAAATACAACTTCCTGTCTTGCATCCATTCATTTAATAAAATATTTATTACCTGCTTGCCATGTGCCAGATCCAATAACATCCAGTGGTGAACAAAACAAATATGGTACCTGCTTTTGTGTGGCTTACAGTCAGCCAGACATGAAGTACTGTTGGGGAAGAAGGAATTTTCTTCTGCCCTTCTAGATTTTTCTGGCTAGTCTAAGAATTAAATTAACAGGAAAAAATCAAACTACGTGTAAAAATATGTATACATGGGAGCCACCAAGAGAACTGAGTATCTCACCAAAATGGCAAAGCCTTCAGCTGAAATACCATCTTCAGCTAAAAACAAGAGGATGGTGGAGGTAGTCGTTTGGAACTTCAAAGGGGAGGAAGGCAATAGAGATGGAAAAGCAAATGTTTGACAAATAAACAGGCCATGAAGAAACAATGGGACATAGAATGGACTCTGATCTTTGAGCCCTGCCAGGAGTCCCCATCACCACCCAAGCCCATATTCTTTGTGGATATCTCTGGCAATAGCTCTATTCCAGGAGTAGCATTCTATGTGAATTATTTTAGGTGATTAGGGTGAAGGTCAAGGTTTCTTTCTGAGTCATTTGCGACTTGATTATGTTGAGCTCAAAATCATCTGCATACCAGAGAGACATTTTCAGGTGGCAAATTCTGTTTCTGTACAATACTTCTGTTTTAAAGAAATACAGAAATGTGTAAAGTAAAAAGTGAATTGTGCCAATGATTCCACCTCCCAGAAAAAAAGCACTGTTTAACCTTGGGGTCATAATAACTTGCTATTCTGTAACTTCATCTTTTTCTCTTAATATCTTATAAACAGCTTTCCATTTCCATACAGATAGATCTACCATATATTTTAAGTGCCTTCATGATAATGTATGCTAGACATATTCTACATATTTCATTTACATAAACTTCCTTAATTCTTACCATAGCTTTCTGAGTTAGTACTATAATTATCCCATTTTCCAGTCAGGGAAACCGAGTCCTAGAGTTTTCCAGAGACCTGAGGTCACACAGATGGTGAATGGCAAAGCCAGAATTCAAATCCTGTCAAATTCCAGAGCTTCGGCTCTTAGCCACTGTGCCTAGTATTCCAATGCCAAAATGTACCATCACTTGTTTTAATTAATCCTGTATGATGGACATTTAGGTTAATTATCTTTCTTATTTTCTATAATAAACAAGGCTACAATCAACATTTTTGTACCTACATCAGCCTGCTCTGGTTTAATTCTGCCTGATGGATTAATTTCTAAAAGCAGAATTTCAGAGTTAAAGGGTATGAGCATTTTACATTTTGGTACACGTTGCCAAACTGAAGGAAATGTTGAATTAATTTGCACTCCCACCAACTGCATATGGGAGAAATTCTCATTCTCTTCTCAACCCTTGGCACCACTGAATCTGCTCTGGCAGTGGCCTCTGTGGCCTTCTCGCTGCCAAATCAGACAGCTCTTTACAGCCTCATCCTGCCCCAGGCTCTGCTATGTGAACCCCTGTAGACATGCCCTCCTGGAAATTCTTCCTGGGCTTCTCTCTGAGCTCTGCTCTGGCTCTCCTCTCCTTCTATGTCTTTTTGGCAATTGAAATCTCTTTCCTGTCTGAGTGTCATGCCTGACTGCAGTCCTGGGTTCTCCCCTGGTCCTCTTCCTGTTCTAAGCGCTCTCCCTCCCTAATGCGGCAAACTTTAACTGAAAGCCCACCAGCGATTCCCTTCTTCCTCACTAACAGGACCACCATTTTGTTCAAGGCTTCAAGTGTCTATCCCTAAAGGATGGGTCATGAACAGTCTAAGTCAATCATGGCTCTTCTCTTCCTGTTCCTTGAGCTCCAGGTGGCCATGTGATCTGATTCTGGCCAATGAGACACAGGAGGATCGCCTGGGGAATTCTGGGATTTTTCTTTCTGATCAAAAGATAGCGACCTGTGAGGAGAGCAGTTTCCCCACAAAATGAGTTTTCAGACCGCATTCCCTCCTATTTGAGGCTTCTCTGGTAACTCAGCTGGTAAAGAATCTGCCTGTATTGCTGGAGACTCTGGTTCGATTCCTGGGTTGCGAAGATCCGCTGGAGAAGGGACAGGCTACCCACTCTAGTATTCTGGCCTGGAGAATTCTATGGACAGAGGAGCCTGACAGGCTACAGTCCTTGGGGTCGCAAAGAGTCAGAACTGACTCAGCGACTTTCACTTTCTTTCCCTATTTAGAACATGAGAAGTAAGAATGAGATGCTTTGAGCTAGAACAGCCATTTTATAGACAAGGAGAGAAAGACCAAATGAATCACAGTGACCTGACGTCGTTGAACTTCTTAAAGAATGCTGAAGCTACCTGTTTACCAAACTCCTTGGTAACTAATCAAATGAACCTATGAGAACAGCCTCCACTGTATTATCTGTATCTTACAGCCAAATATCTCCTACCAGATAAATACATAATAGTTAACTTACCCTGATGTGCTAATCCCAGGCCCCACCCTTGAGCCTCAGAACTATATTTAATAATAAAAATGAATATTCATTAAGTACCTGCCATGAGCTAAGAACTGTTCTAAATTATACAAGTCTATAAAGTAAAAGTGCTATTATTATTATTCCCATTTTATTAATGAGAAAACTAAGGTACAAAGGGATTAAGTAACTTGCCCATAGTCATAAATCTCTTAAGAAGCCATGTTATGATTCAGATCAAGGCAGTATAGAGTTAGGGTCCATATGCTCAAAATATCACACATCCTCTCAGCTACCTGGATGGCACAAGGGACCCTGAATTTAACATATTACACATGGAGCTCATGCTCCTCCTCCCTCATAAATGGCTTCCTCCTTCAAATGCCTCCTTTGGGTCAGAGGAGAAACCTCAAGTCTCCTTGGATTTTCTTCTCCCCCAGGTGCAGTCAGTTACCACCCACTGACGGAGCTATCTTCTGAACATACCCTCGGTGTCTAGCTTACAGTAAATGAGTCATAACTGCTGGCTGCTGTCCCCAGCCTCTGCTTGATAGAGCTGCTCATGCCATCTTGCCTTTCACCATCCAAAAAACCCTCTAGCCGGCTGACCTCGCCTGATCCACTGGCCATTCTTTTACTTTGGGCCTTGAATATATTGTCCCCCTGCTCTGCATGCCCTGCATTATACTCCCTAATTAATTCTTTTATAATTCAACCCAAGTGTCCTAAACACAAGGAGGCTTTCTCACTCCCCTACTTCCAGGAACTGATCCCCAGGCATGCCCAGCAGCTCTTCATCTCCACTCCTATCCCATGGCAGTTTAATGATTGGTTTACTTATCTGACTCCCTCCCCTGTCAACCCCACATTCTCATATCATGTTATAAGCTCTCAGGAGTAGGATTCTGTATCTCAAACTCAGTTCCTCCTTCTTCCCACTCCCTGCCTTTCCTTTGTTCTCTATCTCAATTCTTGGTATCATTAAACTAGAAACTTCTATACCATCTTTAAACCCCACAGCAAACTTCCCCCTCTAAAATGTTGTTTGAGTCTATCTTTCTCTTCCCAAGTGACTAACTGTATGGTTTAAGATCTTAGCCTTATTGACTTTGGCAAAGCTGATTTCTTTTCCATTAGGGACCTAGCAAAGGTTACCTAAGGTTACCTAGGGTTTCCCTGGTGGCTCAGACAGTAAAGAATCCACCTGCAATGCTGGAGACTGAGGTTCAGTCACTGAGTCAGGAAAATCCCCTGGAGAAGGAAATGGCCATCCACTCCAGTATTCTTTCCTGGAGAATCCCATGGACAAAGGAGCCTGGTGGGCTATACCGTCCATGGGGTTGCAGAGAGTCAGACATGACTGAGGGACTCACACAAAGGTTTCCTATAGAGCTGAAAGATGAAGCCAGTTGTATGAAAGGTGGTTCAGATTTGGAAAAAGGCCCTTTGCCTATTTGTAGATTGAATATAGCCTTGCATTGTCACATTTTACCTCTTTCTATCTACAAATCAGCATCAAGACTCAACTACTCTAAGCAGTACCTTGCCCCAGGGTTATTTCATAAGAAAAGGTGAGTTAAAGATTTGTTCAGTAGCTCTGATAAAGCCTTCTTAAAAACCAAAGATAGGTTAATCAATCAGGCAAGCAATCAAAATATAAGACCAAACACAGAATTCAATAATAGTGAGCTGCTCATTCCAAATAGTGTGTGATTCAGGAGTCTGATCAATACATTTCAAAGATGTAATAAGTATAAAAAACAAGGGGCCTAAAAATACTTTGTTGCATTTATTATCAGAATGGACATATTTTCCAAGATACTTAGCTAGTTCTGGCTAATCCAACCATTAACATTTGCAATATGTTGAATAGCAGGCAGAGTCTTAGTGAAAGTCTTTCATTTGAAGGTCCATTTTGTAAACATTTGATGGCTACATAAAACATGCCTGACCTTGCCACTTCCTGGTCTAGACACTTTAGGCAAGTCACTCACCCTCTGATTCTTCCTTTGTAAAATTGGATAAGAAGCCAGTTCTGTCTCCATCACAGGGCTATTCAGTTCAGTTCAGTTACTCAGTCGTGTCCGACTCTTTGCAACCCCATGAACCGCAGCATGCCAGGTCTCCAGTCCATCACCAACTCCTGGAGTCCACCCAAACCCATGTCCATTGAGTTGATGATGCCATCCAACCATCTCATCCTCTGTCGTCCCCTTCTCCTCCTGCCCTCAGTCTTGGGTCTTTTCAAATGAGTAGCTCTTCACATCAGGTGGCCAAAGTATTGGAGTTTTACTTTCAACATCAGTCCTTCCAGTGAGCACCCAGGACTGATCTCCTTTAGGATGGACTGGTTGGATCTTCCTTGCAGTCCAAGGGACTCTCAAAAGTCTTCTCCAACACCACAGTTCAAAAGCATCAATTCTTTGGTGCTCAGCTTTCCTTATAGTCCAACTTTCACATCCATATATGACCACTGGAAAAACCATAGCCTTGACTAGACAACCTTTGTTGGCAAAGTAATGTCTCTGCTTTTAAATATGCTATCTAGGTTGGTCATAACTTTTCTTCCAAGGAGTAAGTGTCTTTTAATTTCATGGCTGCAGTCACCATCTGCAATGATTTTGGAGCCCAGAAAAATAAAGTCAGCCACTGTTTCCACTGTTTCCCCATCTATTTCCCATGAAGGGATGGGACCAGATGCCATGATCTTCGTTTTCTGAATGTTGAGCTTTAAGCCAACTTTTTCACTCTCCTCTTTCACTTTCATCAAGAGGCTTTTGAGTTTCTCTTCACTTTCTGCCATAAGGGTGGTGTCATCTGCATATCTGAGGTTATTGATATTTCTCCCAGCAATCTTGATTCCAGCTTGTGCTTCTTCCAGCCCGGCATTTCTTACGATGTACTCTGCATATAAGTTAAATAAGCAGGGTGACAATATACCACCTCTATGTACTCCTTTTCCTATTTGGAACCAGTCTGTTTTTCCATGTCCAGTTCTAACTGTTGCTTCCTGACCTGCATATAGGTTTCTTAAGAGGCAGGTCAGGTGGTCTGGTATTCCCATCTCTTTCAGAAGTTTCCACAGTTTATTGTGATCCACACAGTCAAAGGCTTTGGCATAGTCAATGAAGCAGGAATAGATGTTTTTGTGGAACTCTCTTTCTTTTTCGATGATCCAGTGGATGTTGGCAAGTTGATCTCTGGTTCCTCTGCCTTTTCTAAAACCAGCTTGAACATCAGGGAGTTCACAGTTCATGTATTGCTGAAGCCTGGCTTGGAGAATTTTAAGCATTACTTTACTAGTGTGCGAGATGAGTACAATTGTGCGGTAGTTTGAACATTCTTTGGAATTGCCCTTCTTTGGGATTGGCTATTATGGAACTCAAATGAGAGGATGAATATGAACATGATTTAAACACTACTAAGTTTTCTAAGATACATTTTGCAAAGGCTAGAACATAGTCAAGGCAGGCAAAAGAAAAGAAAAGCTTTGTTCACAGATCACTAAATAAAAATAGAGATAAGTAAGCTAATTTAAAAATCCTCCAGTTAATGCTTAGTTTAGAAACAATTATAATAATTTCTTAAAAGAAACACACTGATGCTGATTTTTTAAATCAGTATGTTTCATTTTACTTCATTATTGGTTCCCCCTACTAACTAAAGCGTTGAGAATTTTAAAAAATGAGTCTAAGTGTTTTTATTTGTGACCTCATTGGCTTACAACTCAATGAAAATGTTTTAAAGAAACATCATTATTTTGGGGCCCTGAATCCAGTTACACTTGGCCATTTGTTCAGTCTCAACTTGAAAAGTGGGTTGTAATATTTTCCTTTATAATTAGTACTCCTGGAGAGTAAAATTAAATTTCTCATCTGAACATAGGAAAATGTAACATGTTGCCAGAAGGGCCATTGCCAGCGAAAATGGGCCCGACACCAGCACTGAAATGTGCTAAAGTCTCCCTCAACACCAGCAATCCATGGGCACCTGCAAAGGGGGTGGAAAGGCTGCCTTGCTAAGCTGCAGTGCCCTATGCCTCTTTCAGAAGTGAAAGTCTGTTGATTTGCTGTCAGCTGTTGCACAATGCACAGAGGTCATGCTGGCCAAAGGCAGCCCCTGGCACTTCCTAAGGGATCCAGAAATGTTGCCTGAGTTGAAATGAAAAAAATAAAATGGCACATTACCTTCTGTGTGAGTCAACACCAAGCTTCCTTTCTTTTCTAATTTAAGTCCCGAAAGCACGACTAAAATCATCATTTTAAAAATTCTATTTTAAAAGCATTAATTTTAGATTAAACCAGATATGAGGCATCTTAGATTCTTTTTTAACAAGAATTTTTTTTAATATTTCTTTTTTAATGTAAGTATAAAAATATAACAGAAAAAAAAAAAACTACACTGAGAACTTGCTTTAAAGCTTCTGTTAGCAGTAAACGAATGATATGTTCAGTTGACAGCTAATCAGATTGAGAGAAAACATAACCAATGCTCTAGTCATATGACTCTTTTTCCAAATAAATGAATGAATAAGTTGGCTGCTATTTTGATAGTTATGTCTACCTGGATACATACAGTTGTGCCTTCTTGCTGAATGTGTAGCTTGTACCATTGACTCTGTCTGGCAGATCTGTTTCAGCAGTCAAACCCTCTCATAGGTTAGTACAGGTTGAAAGTGCATAGATCATAGGATCTCCTCAGTAGTTTCCTAAACTACTTAGCCTCTTGGTGGTTCAGTTATATGAACTGTATTAAATGAAATAATGTATGAAAAGTGCTTACAACATTGTAAGTGTTCCTGTGAAGAGCAGACATTGCTATTACACCCACAGAGAAAAAATTCCTGAGGCACTGTTAGTAGGAGGGTATCCACAACAGTAGTATCTGAAGCTGATGTTAGAACAACCTCCCCTCTCTCCCTCTTCGCAGCAAAGGAGTAGAAGAAGCAATCAGTCCCAAGACTGGATGACCCCATGGGGTAAGTCATCAATGGCTCAGCCCTCTAGGGACATCTGTACTTTACCCATAAGAATGAAAGGCAGGGACCTGACACTTCGGAGATCTCTCCTAGAGTCCTGGCAGGGTGAACATTTCTCCAGCTTGCTTGAGCAATTCAGCCAACACAAGTAAAGCCAAAGGTGATCCACAGCCTTCACATTTCCCAGGAGGCATCCCTAAGACCATAAACCTCTGGTGCACTGCACAAGAACAACATGACTTATCCCCCTCCTAGCAAGAGCTATTGCTAACCAGCCAACATGGATGCACTCAGAGACATTTCCAATATTCCCTTGTTCTTTGGCAGTGGAAACTCAAAGATTTTACTCTTGAGCTTAAGCTTACCCATAGTCACAAGTGTCAATTAACCAAGTCTCTGGAACAGCCATTTACAAATTATCAAAACTTTAAGCATGTTCATAATCCTTAATATCCCAATTCTAGTTTTGGGAAACCATTTTAATAAACTAATCTAAAGCATAAGACTTTTCTGGTCAAAAATTTTTTCTTTGAGAATTTATCAGTTCAGTTCAGTCACTCAGTCCTGTCTGATTCTCTGAGACCCCATGGACTGTAGCCCGCCAGGCTCCTCTGTCCATGGGATTTTCCAGGCAAGAATACAGGAGTGGGTTGTCATTTTCTTCTCCAGGGGATCTTCCTGATCCAGGGGTTGAACTCAGATCTCCCACATTGCAGGCAGACTCTTCACCCTCTGAGCTACCAGGGAATCCCAGAAAAGAAAGTAAAAACAATTTACATAGCCATTAATAGTAACATTTATAAAATGAAATTTTTAAATTTCACAAACTTCTATATATACCTTTCTTTTACAACAAGCATGTACTAATTTTTATAACTAAACTTATAGTTGAAGAAGCTATTTAAAAAGACCAAAGTAATAAATCTGTGTACCAGGAGGCAGTCCTCTGATCTGGTGTTGGGAGGTGGGGGTATTGAATGATATCCTCCAAACTGAGAAGGAACTTTGAGACTGAAAAATGAAGGGGGCAGCTCCATAAAGTGCGATAACAAAGTTTACCTTGGGTAACTTACACACAGGCAGCAGCCAGAGACATTTGCAGCTGCACTCCGAAAAGCCAAAGTCAAAATCAGAATCTGACTACTCTGGAGAGGCACGCCCACGCCAACGGGAACTGGAAGAGGAAGAGGTTTCCTCCCCTCCCCCTCCCTGGAAGTCTCAGGACCCACCATCTGGGTCAGCAAAAGGGATTCGTTCTTCCGGTTTTCATGTCAGATGAAAGCAAGGGTAAAAGTTGATAGGGAATTTATCTGGCTTAGCGCATCCCTTGTGAGGAGGCTCAGTCACATAGAGGGGGTGGGGGCCTGAGATGGAGCTGACAAAATGGGGTCAGTGTAGTTCACCCATACACTTATTCTCTGGGCACTGTTGCCTGTGTATGTTCCCCTTAGTTTACAATTAAAGACAAGGCAGGTGTTCCTCCATTTAATCCCAAAGGCTGGAGTCATGAGGTGCAAATGCCAGGCCCTGGGAGTTCATGCCTCCTCCCGTGTACTCTGAAGCCCCAGATGATCATTCCTTCCCGATGCGTTGGGCCACAGCACCAGACCCTTCTCACAAACCCCAGAGAATCTCCACCAACTGATCAGACCTGATACACAAGACTAAAACCTGCCATACCATAGTTCCTCACGTCTAAGATGCCATTGAGTATAAGAGGCATTGATGACATCTGGGGAGGAGAAATCTTCCATTTCATGTGTACATCAGCTCTAAGTTATATTCTGACTACCAGATTTAAAATGGAAATTTTTTTAGGAGTTGTGGGATGCTGCTGTTGCCCTCCCTGGTCCAAGGCGGCCCTTCTTTTCTTTTCTTTTCCCGCTCATGGCACTCTTGGCTTGCTGCCATCTTATCCATTGTCAAGAAGTGACAGCACAGATATGAGTCTGGGGCTGGGCCCACTTGTCCACTCAGCTGGAAGAACAAGAGGATCTGGAAGTTGCTGACAAATTCGGGGTAGCAGGGAGCAGAGGCAGCTTGGGCTGGGAGGTGGGCAGCGGGACCCGGATCTCATACAGAGCTTCTCCCCAGAAGTAACTTCTAATTGGGTTATGGTCAAAAGCTTCAAAAGAAACTGCTTTCCTAGATTTCCAGTCTTAATGCTCCCCTTTCTCTTAAGCCCACAGCATCTGCAAACAAGCTCTACTCTTTTTCTGCTCACTACAAAACACCCAAGGAAGAAAACGCCCCTCCGGTTTTGGGAGTCGCTGCTCTGTGGGCTTGAGCAAACAAACAACCGCTCTGAATCTATTTCCTCATCTTTACAATGTTTATAACACTGTTCTCAGAGATGGCTTGTGAAGTTTAAAGTGTAACGAAGAGGGTATCCAGGGTAGAGCCTGGCATACAAGGGGTGCTCAATAACCGCTGGCCATTAAGAGTAGAATAATGATAAACATGGCTTCCCCGGTGGATCAGTGTTAAAGAATCCGCCTGCCAATGCAGGAGATGCAAGAGAAGCGGGTTTGATTCCTGGGTAGAGAAGATCCCCTCCCCTGGAGGAAGAAATGGCAACCCACTGCAGTATTCTTGCCTGGGAAATCCCATAGACAGAGGAGCCTGGTAGGCTACAGTCCACAGGTTCACAAAGAGTTGGACACAACTTAGTGACTAATTACACACACACAACAAAGAACACAGTAGGAAACAGAGAAACTAACATATCCTCTGGGGGGGCGGCGGGGGGGTGGTGCTTGACCTGCTGCTGCTGCTTCTGCTAAGTCACTTCAGTCGTGTCCGACTCTGTGCGACCCCATAGACTGTGACCTGAATGGAGCCTAAATATGTAAACAAATAACTTTAAAAACTGTTCACATGTCCAGACATTTCAGGATTGTTTCTTACAATTTACCTTTCCTGAGAATAAGTGCACTGGGATGAGCATAAAAAATTTAGGAAGGGGAGGTAGACTTCCCCCAGTTGGGTGAACTGGTTGCTCAAGGGGCAGGTGTATTCAACAGAAGCAATAAGGTCTGGACAAAACTGACACAGCTTCCAGAACTATATTCAAGCCACATACACCCTAGCAAGATCCTACTCACTATCCAGAAACACAGTGAATTTCCAGTTTGGCAGCTGCAAACCCATCAGTGAGTCAGAGAATCTGGGGAAACAATTGTTACTAAGTCCCTTAATTCCTCTGTTTCCCCCACCCCCAAAAAGAAAGGCAAAATAGGATTAATTTGCAAGTCTTATTAAGAGAGTAGTTCTAAAATGACTAATTACCATGCTTTTACTAATAGAGTCAGATTTTTTTATTCCAGAATCTCATTCTAGGAGAAAAGCTGGCCAAATGGAAGTAGAGTGTGGTGGGCTTGATTTTTTCCGTCTCTGAGCCCACATCCACAGCCCCTGGGGCCTTACTGATAAAACAGACAAGGCTACAGAGAGAGTTGAAAGAACAAGAAGTAGAAGAACTATCTATTTGAAAACCTGCATAATCAGCCTAAGAATTAGCAGAAGTTGTAAGAATGGACCTCTGGGGCTGCCTGGATCTGTATTCTCAGCCTAAAACTTATGCTGAAGGAGAAGCAAGAACCTAGATTCAGGCTGGAGCAAACTGATTTAGTAACATGTGTGAAATTACATTTGGAGGATGGGGTTGCTGTTAGAAACAGACCTACAGGGAAAAGATGTAGGAAATATCAGATACAGTCATGGGGGACCATTTCTTGCTGGGACAAACAACACCTCTCCAATAAGGTAGGCTATATAAATAGACATATTTAATATTTAATAACTAGAGAAGAGGACATACAATTTAGCCACCCTTTTATTCAACAAGCATTTATTAATTAACTACCAAGAACTAATTTCTGAGCTGGGCCCTAGGGATTCCAAGATGATTAAAATACTCTTTGCCCTTAAGGGGCTTGCAGTCTAGAAGATTAAGGCCAAGAGATGAAAGCAAAAAGGAAATTCACCTGAACCAAGGACAGTAGAGGCCTCTGGGGGGCTTGGCTTCTACTGGAGTCTGGGGTTGGGGACTCAGAACAGCAGTGGCTTTACAAAGGAAGCGACCTTGGGCCCAGTCTCAAAAGCAGAGTGAGTATTCACTAGACAACATACAGATTGGTTAATCCTTATTCCTACTTAGAAGGCTGCAGCTTGAGGGGGATGCCCTTATGGAGAAAAGCCTCTTTCCTGAGCACACAGGGTAAATGTAATCTGCATGTCTCCACAGTGAGATCAGACTGGGCACAGATAAGTTGTTCAATAAGGATCAGGTGTTAGTCTGGTTCTTAGATATATCCCTCCAGGGTCAAAAGCTGCCCCACTATGGGATCACAGGGTACATGCTATGGCACAGCATCAGCCTCCATCTAGGTTGAGTAGCCCCAGGTGAAATGCCAGGGTGGGTGATGGCAGCAGCCAGCTAGACTGGTATTCCCAGGCTGCAGTAACTGTTGGTGCCAGGAGGCTCTGTAGAAAGGAGTTTCTAGGTGCAGGGGTTGGGAGTACTGCGTGTTGGACTCCAGAAGGCTGACCAGTAAGCTCTGACTGGTGAGGAAGTGGAAGAGCAACAGCAAATCCCCGCCTTGGGGAGCTGATGCCCCTTCTGTCCTAGATTCATTTACTGTTTATGACCAGACTCTCATAAGCACTCTCTAGACAGCATGCCCTTCTGTCTCATTTTTCACATCCTCAGAGAGTCCAGCGCTCATTCTTGAGCTTCTTGAGCTGAATTCAAACCCACAGGGAGGCACAGAGCAGGCCAAGATCTGCTCTGGGGCTTCTGCACTCCTTACATCCAGCTACCTAGACTGGAGTCATATTCTGTGCCTAATATCTTGGTCCTGGTCTGTCTTGATCACCCACATTAATTAGGAGTATGCAACTGGTCTTAAGGGCTCTCCATTAAAGAAAGAAATGGTTTGTTACAAGGGGGGATCTTAAAGCCAAGATCCTCTTAGAATACCATCCACCAAAGCCATCCTATTTTCCCCTGGCTAGGGGCTGGTTTCACTTGTGACAGACTGAAACGCTCGAAGATGACAAGCCCCGGACAGGTAGACTAGAGAGATGGTTGTTGTTTAGCGGAAAGAGCACACTCAGTGGTGTAGAATATGACTCCAACTTAATATTGAGAAAATAGAGATCATCACACCTGGCTTGCCTGCTTCCGTGAGTTTGGGTAGCTGTGAACTATTAATAAACAGGATTGAGTTGAGAATAGTGTGATCATGTTTCCCTACACGTGTGCTCACATACATGCACACACCCCTGCTCATGTAAGTTACCTGCTTGGCCTATGTCCACAGGAGCTTTTCTCTTCAGAAAATCTAAATGTTCTCCTTTCTCCCTGAGCCCCTACCCTCCCTCTAGCTCTCCTTCACCTGCACCTGTCCTCACCCTCAGTTTCAGGTCCTTTTTATCCACTTCCTCTTCTTCCATTTCCACACTTATCTGTCCAAATCCATCTATCACATCTGTGTCTCTTCCTTTCTAAAACGAGCCCCGCTAATGCTCTTAATCTCATCCCCCTGTCATCTCCACACACTAATCCTCTTACATCTCCTGTCTTCCCTGTCTACCATGGATTCATCAAAAGCCTACATCTCAATAGCCAGCCTGAACTCTGTCTTGAGCTTCCAATCCAAATTGCCAACTGACAGTGAACCTCTCCAACTACATCATATGCTGGGCCCTCTAACACAGGCAAAACTGAATGGTGACCTTTCCACTGCTGTCTCCTCTTCCTGTATCTGATCTCAGCCCCAACATCATACCTTTATTCACTTATTCCTGCAATACTTGCTTATTGAGTGTGTCAGACAACATGAAAAGTAGTAGGAATATAGCAGCCCTCATCCTCATATGATGGGAAGGATGGACATTAATCAGACAGTCAAATGAGCACAATTACAGCTGCAGAATTTCCTGCAAAGGAAAGATGTAAGTTGATGAGAATGTAAGAGCACATAAGGGTGCTAAGGAAAGCTTTTCCAAAAAGCAACTTACAACATAAACACTGAGATCTGACAACTGAGTAGGCAGTAGGTAGGAGAATATGGGTTGAGTGTTCCAAACAATGAAAAATATTTATTTACAAAGCCGCTGGGGCAGGAGAAAACTTGGAGTATTTATAGGAGACAAGTGTGTCTGGATCCCAGGGAGCAAGGAGGAGATGATATGAGGAGAGACAAGTTGGGACCAGATCTTGCTGGGTCATATAGGCTGTTAGGAAATTTGTCTTCCTGAAATTAGTAATAAGTTGACTGCAGTTTGCCAAGCTCTTCTGTCCATGGGATTTTCCAGGCAAGAATACTGGAGTGGGTTGCCATTCCCTTCTCCAAGGGATCGTCCCAGCTCAGGAATTGAACCCAGGTCTTCTGCATTGCAGGCAGATTCTTTACTGTCTGAGCTACCAGGGAAGCCCATAATAAAATGACTACCTTCAATATTTGTTGAGCACCTACTATGTATTAGGCACTTTTCTAGATAGTGGTGACACAGGGAATACAGCAGATAATGAAACCAAGTCCTGACCTCATGGAGCTGTCATACTGGTCACACAGGCCCCTGAAGGGTGCTCAGCAGAACCACTGAGAGATGGCAAAACTGAGTGAAGGGAGGTCAGGGTGGTTGTCCGGGGGAATATGATGACCAGCTGGACTAAGACTAGGCTGAGAAGGAAAGAAGCTGGTGAATTAGAAAGATACTTAGGAGGAGTAATCAACAGGACTTAGTGATGAATTGGTTGGGCATTGAGTTTCTGTTTATTATGGTTTTTCATTGCTGTTGTTCTTATTTTAAGAAGGAAGATTCAGGAAGGTAAAGTCATAAAACTTGAGCTGAAGGGAAGGATCTAATCAAGAGGAAACAGTTGACTCTGAAAAAGGGAGAAAAGGTTATTGGCCATTTAAGGCCCCTGGGAAGGTAGGCAAGAGTGGTACCCAGAGCCAAAGGAGAGAATTTGGCTTTAGGAGGAGGGAGACAGCGCATTATTTTAGTAGGAGGGATAGTGAGGAAAGATGCTGATAGATTTATTAACTTGGTATTGCAAAGTTAATGGAGTTCTGGTCCAGGGATTTGCTTTTTATTCCTTATAGAACAAGAAACAAGGTCCATGATTTAAAAAAAATGATGTGGAAAGAGGTAGCAAAAGGTGAAAAATTAGGATTAGGGATGTGGGAAATCAGTGTTAGGGATCTGGGACCGAGAACTTTTGAGAGTAATTTAGTCAGGTTGCCAGGCAGGTTGAGAGACTCCAAGATCAGTATTCATGAGTGGCTGTATATGGTAGGTAGAAAAATGTACCCCCTTCTCCAAAATATATTCAATTCCTAATCTCCAAAACCTGTGGATATAAATTTGTATGGCAAAATATGTGATTAACTCAAAGATCTTGAGAAGAGGAGTTGATCCTGGATTATCTGAGTGGACCCTAAATGCAATCACATGGGTCCTTAACAGAGAAAGGCAGAGCGCGTGTTGACAGAGAGACACGGATGAGACGGCAGTGTGGAAACAGAGGCAGAGGCTGGAGTGATGTGGCCACAAGGCAAGATCTCGGGGAGCCACCCAAACCTGGGAGAGAAGAGGAGCAGATTCTCCCCAGGAGCCCCCAAAGGGAGTGCAGTCAAGCTGACACCTTCATTTGGGCCTAATAAAACTGATTTTGGAATTTTGGATTCCAGAACTGTGAAAGGGTAGATTTCTGCTATTTTAAGCCACCAAGTTTGTGGCAATTTGCTACTTCTGTCCTAGGAAACTAACACCATGTCAGTCTACCAACCTGTACTACAGTGTGACTTTCTCTGCATTCAGGGCTCAAGTGCAAGCACAAGGAAAGGGAAGAGATGGGTTCATTCAGGTTGGAGCTTTGCCAGTTGGGTGTAAAGAGAAATGATAAGGAAATTCTGGGCTATGGCTGGAGTGTTACTGAGATGATGAGTTTAGATGAGGAATGAAACTGAGCAGGACCTTGTGGGACCTTCCCAGATACAAAAGCTATTCCATGTCCCCTGTTTCTTATTTGTAAGCAAAGACTTTAGTCTCCTAGGCTTTCCTGAGTTTCAAATAGCAGACTCAAGCAGTCAAGTGAAGGAATGCTGAAACAAAGGAAAAGCTGTCAAGAAACTAGTTTATAAGAGACTACTCTGAGCAACTATGTGTCAATAAAATGGACAACCTAGAAGAAATGGACAAATTAGAACAGTATAATCTTCTAAGGCTGAACCAGGAAGAAACAGAAAATATGAACAGACCAATTACTAGTAATGAAATTGAATCAGTAATCTTAAAATTCCCGACAAACAAAAGTCTAGCACCTGATGGCTTCACAGGTGAATTCTACCAAATATTTAGAGAAGAGTTAACACCTATCCTTCTGAAACTATTCTAGAAAATTGCAGAGGAAGGAACACTCCCAAGCTCATTCTATGAGACCAACATCACCCTGATACCAAAACCAGGTATCTCACACACACAAAGAAAATTTTAGGCTAGTATCACTGATGAACAGAAATGCAAAAATCCTTAACAAAATGTTAGCACATAATGTCTAACAATATATTAAAAGGAACATACATCATGATCAGGTGGGATTTATACCAGGGATGCAAGAATTTTTAATATCCACAAGTCAATCAATGTGATATACCACATTAACAAATTTAAGAATAAAAACCATATGATTATCTCAATAGGTGCAGAAAAAACTTATGATAAAATTCAACAACCATTTAGGATAAAAACTCTCCAAAAAGTGGGCACAGAGGGAACATACTTCAACATAATAAAGGCCGCATGTGACAAACTCATCGCTAACATCATACTCAACAGTAAAAAGCTGAAGGCATTTCCTCCAAGATCAGGAACAAGACAAGGGTGCCCACTCTTGCCACTTTTATTCAATACAAATTTGGAAGTCTTAGCCATGGCAATTGGAGAAGAAAAACAAATAGAAGGAATCAAAACTGGAAAGGAAGAAGTGAAATTGTCACTGTGTGCAGATGACGTGACACTACACATAGAAAATCTTAAAGATATCACCAGAAAACTACTAGAGCTTATCAACAGATTTGGTAACATTGCAAGATACAAAATCAATATGTAGAAACCCACTGCATTTCTATACACTAATAATAAAATACCAGAAAAATAAATTGAGGAGTCAGTCCCATTCACCGTCACATCAAAAAGAATAAAATACATAGGAATAAACCTACCCAAGGAGGCAAAAGACCTGTATTCCAAAAACTGTGAGACACTGATGGAAGAAATTGAAGACAACACAAATAAATGGCAAGATATACTGTGTTCTGGATTAGTTAGACAAATCAATATTATTAAAATGACCATACTGCCCAAGGCAATCTATACATTCAGTGCAATCCCTATCAAATTATCAATGTCATTTTTCCTCAGAACTAGAACAAATTATTTCAAAATTTGTATGGGAACACAAAAGACATCAAATAGCCAAAACAATCTTGAGAAGGAAGAATAGAGCTGAAGCATCCTAACTTCATACTATAATACAAAGCTATGGTAATTAAAACAGTAAGGTTCTGGCACAAAAACAGGCACAAAGATCAATAAAATAGGACAGAAAGTACGGAAATAAACCTGTGCACTTATGATCAATTAATTTGTAACAAAGGAGGCAAGAACATATTGAATACAATGAAGAAAAACTAGTCTTTTCAATAAGTGGTACAGGAAAAACTGGACAGCTATATGTAAAAGAATAAAATTAGAAAATTTTCTAACACAATATACAAAAATAAAGTCAAAATAGATTAAAGGCCTAAATGTAAGACTGAGTACTATAAAACTCCTAGAGGAAACATAGGCTGAACACTCTTTGACACAAATCACAGCAATATTTTTTTGGACCCATCTCCTAGGGTAATGGAAACAAAAGCGAAAAGAAACAAATGGGACTTAATTAAACTTAAAAGCTTCTACACAGCAACAGAAACCATAAACAAAATGAAAGACAACCTATAAAATGGAAGAAAATATTTGCAAACAATGCAACCCATAAGGGCTTAATTTTCAAAATATACAAACAACTCATACAGTTCAAAGTCAAAAAACTGAACAGCCCAATTATAAAATGAGCAGAAGACCTAAACAGATATTTATCCAAAGAAGACATACAAATGGCCAATAGGCACATGAAAAGATGCTCAACATCAAACATCTACAAATTATAAATGCTGGAGAGAGTGTGGAGAAAAAGGAACACTTCGACATTGTTAGTGGGCATGTGAATTGGTACAGCCACAATGGAGAACCATCTGGAGGTTCCTTAAAAACTAAAAACATAACTACTTCATGATATGATCCAGAAATCCCATTCCTGAGCACATACCCAGAGAAAACCATAATCCAGAAACATACATGCACCCAAATGTTCATTGCAACACTATTACAATAGCCAGGACATGGAAGCAAATTAAATGTCCATTGATAGAGGAATGGATAAAGAAGATGCATCACACATATACAACGGACTATTACTCAGTCATGAAAAGAATGAAGTAACGTCATTGACAGCAACATGGATGGACCTAGAGATTATCATACTAAGCGAAATAAGCCAGAAAAAGACAAGGATCATATCATTTTACTTATATGTGGAATCTAAACAAAAGGGTACAAATGCACTTATTAAACAGAAACAGACTCACAAACATAGGCTTAAAAAAAAATGAAAAACTATAGTTACCAGAGGGAGAAGGATAAATTAGGAGTTTGGGATCAACATACACACCCAGGTGGCGCTAGTGGTAAAGAACCCACCTGCCAGTGCAGGAGACATAAACGACATGGCTTCAACACCTGGGCCGGGAAGACCCCCTGGAGGAGGGCATGGCAACCCACTCCAGTATTCTTGCTTGGAAAATTCCATGGACAGAGGAACCTGGCCGGCTACAGTCCATGGGGTCACAAAGAATCAGACACGACTGAAGCAACTTAGCACATTAATATATATGAAATAGATAAACAACAAGGAGTACTGTATAGCACAGAGAACTATATTCAACATTTTGTAACAGTATATAATAGAAAAGAATCTCAAAAGGAATATATACAAATATATATAGGTATAAATATATATGAGAATATATATATATAATCATTTTTGGATTCTTTTCCAGTATGTGTGTATATATTTGAATCACTTTGCTGTACATCTGAAACTAATCTAACGTGGTAAAATAGTTCAACTTAAAAATGTATATTAAAAAAATACTATAGTTCAGCGATAAAACAGAATCACAGGACTTCCAGTTCCTCCTTCAAGAACATACATAATAATCTGATACGTATCTTTGAGTTGTTTTGCAGAAACTAAGACCCAGGTAGAAGATGTTGACCATCAGTACATAGACCCCAGATTGGTTGGAACCACAGATTGATGATTAAGATTCCTGAAACATCACCCTGTTATCTCAATACGACCCTGGTATCTCAATACCCAGTGAGATTAGATTGACTCTGCTGTATATCAGGTGAGCAGATGCAAGTCCAGTTCAGTAACAAGAGGAAACAGAAGAGAGGGGAGGGCAGTAGATAGAGAGTGAAGGGCTCAACACACTGGCCATCTACCACCTGGGGCCAAGCAGAAAGCCTCAGAGTCCTACTCAGCCCTTCATTTGATCCTGAATTCAAGTGGTCAAGAACCCTGGCCACCCTTCTCTATAATGTCTCTGACATTCATCTCTTGCTGGGTGGGCCTCAATCTCTCACTGGGGTTCTCACCACAATCTCCTAACCAGCTTTCCTATATCTGATTCTACCTTCTCCAAACTCTTCTAGATTGACAAGGGTTTGCAACGCAAATTTGACTAAGATTTGTTTCCCTAGTCTAAAACTCTCCAGTATCCTTCTCCCTTGCCAACAGACATATTTCTGTTCGTGTTTGGTACAAGGATAGGTCTGTAATCCTAAACTGGCATGGAAGGGGATTTAGATTCTGCCTTTCATCATTTTCACCTCATGCCCCACCCTATGCTCTAGCATCCCAGAATTGCTTGCCATTCCCAGATCACAGCACTCTTTTTCATGCCTCCAATCCTTTGATCATGCTCTCCCTTCTGCCTGGGCTATCCTTTCCTCAGGCTCTGAGATTCATTTAAAGATTAGCTTCTCCTATGCTAACCTATAATAATTCGGGTGTGCTTGCGTGCGTGTGTGTGTGTGTGTGTGTGTGTGTGTGTTAGTCACTCAGTCATGTCCAGCTCTTCGAGACCCATGGACTGTAGCCTGCCAGACTCCTCTGTCCATAGAATTCTCCAGGCAAGAATACTGGAGTGGGTTGCCATTCACTTCTCCAGGGGATCTTCCCGAGCCAGGGATCAAACCCAGGCCTGCATTGCAGGTGGATTCTTTACTAACTAAGCCACCAGGGAAGGCCCCAGTAATAATTGCTAATAACTGCTAATATTAAGTCCCCATGTATTAGACATCATGTTATAACCTTTTCCTAGAATTACCTTATTTGAGTTACCCAATGAAGTAGGTACTATTTTTCATTTTACAAGGAGGAAAAAAACAGGTTTAGAGGGGCCACAGAGTGGAGATGTGGTATCAGGATTTGAACTTGGGTCTCTTAGGCTCTAGAATGGAACTCTCAACACTGTATTACTTAACAAGGCAAATAGGACCTTCCTTTGCACTTCAGAAGCCCGCTGTCCATAGTCTCAATGTGCAGTGGTAATGACTATGAAAGTTACGATAACTAATGCTTAAGAACAGACTATGCACCACGGACTCTGATTGCCTTTACAGGTTTGAGCTCTTTATTATTTCAGACGAAGAAATGGAAGCTAAGAGGGCTAAAATCACACAGGTAGCAAGAGTAGAACAGGGATTGAAATCCATGTTAATCTGAAAAGCCATAGTCTGAATTTACCTGCTGTCTGTAGCCTAAGGTTGAGAACATGGATGTGAGCAACAAATGTTTAAGTGAAGCCTACATGAGCATCATTATCATGAGATGGCACTTAGAGCCGTGGCAATAGTTGAGTCTGGGTGTAGATAACGGACAGAAAGGGTCGTAGGACTGAGTTTGAACAGTGCAACATCTGGGCAATGAGTCTCCTTAGGGAGATTTTATCCCCTAGGGCTTCCCTGCGGCTCAGACCATAAAGAATCTGCCTGAGATGCAGGAGACCTGGGTTTAATCCCTGGGTCAGGAAGACCCCTTGGAGAAGGGAATGGATACCCATTCCAGTATGCTTGCCTGGAGAATTCCACGAACAGAGGAGTCTGGTGTGCTACAGTCCACGAGGTCACAAAGAGTCGGACACGACTGAGTGACACACACACACACACACACACACACACACACACACACGGAACACTGAGAATGTCTGGTAACATTTTTTGATTGTCACAGTTTGTTTGGGGAGGGGTTGCCACGGGCCTCTGGTGGGCAAAAGCCAGGGATGCTGCTGAACACTCTTCAGTGCACAGCACAGCTATCCACAGCAAGGAATTATCTGACCCCAATGTCAATAGTGCCAAGTTTGAGAATCAGAGATCCAGAGGTCAGATAGAAGGGAGAAGCAAATAAAGGCGCAACCACAGTCAGAAAGGAAAAGACATAAAACCAGAAAGAGATTAAAGGAGAGTGCTTTAGGAAACAAGGAGTGGTGAGCCCTCTCTGATGGAGAAGGATGTGTAAGGCAGCGATGGAGGAGAAGTGTCTGCTGACAATGGAGATCACTGAAGGACTGCCAAGAGCCATTTTGGTGGCTAATATGGCTAAATGCGTCCTGGTGGAGGGTGAGAAGTGAATGGACAGTGAAGAAATGGGAAAAACATGTGTAGGCACAACTCTCTTGAGATCCTTGGTTCTGAAGAGGAGGCAGAGAAATGAGGAAGTGTTGGGAGAGTTATGGGGTGGGGAGCTGCTGGAGGCACTGCCACCTCCCCAGCCTGGACCTTGACCAGCCTTTTCAGTGGTCCCCTGGTAGCCTCTTCTCATGGCTGGGTGCCTGTTCCCACCTTCCATTGTAACCCTAGGGTTGGCACCCTTGGGGAAATCACACCATCTGTTCATTGAATCCTATAACCAGACTCTCAAGAGTTGATGGAGAGAGTTACAAATCTAGTCTGAAAGTTCTTCCTAGAAATGTGTGTTTTCTAAATGAGGTCTCCCTGTTGTGAGGTAATCTCAGTCCTCAATCTTGTCTTTGCCCCTTTGTAGGTGAGCTTGCCTCTGCCTACTAAACATCTGTTGAGCACATTTCAGGCCAGGCTGCAATCAATATGCTTATATATTTATTAAAAGGTGGTCTGTGGAATACCTCTTTCAAATTTGCTTCGATCCTCTGCCCAACTCCTCATTTACTTTGACGCATAGAAGCAAATTCTCAGGTGGGGCCCCAGAGAGATGCACTATAAACAAGAACCTAGGAAATTCTTACGTTCACTACAATTTGAAGACCACCATTGTACATCATTTTATTTTTGCAGTACTTCTGTTAAAGTCAATTATATGGAGAGCATCCTATGTGAACTCTTACTTTCATTTCTTGTTCACTCAAACTGTTCTGTATTTTCACCAGTTTCTCTTGCCTTTGTCCTGTTTCAAATGAAGAAATATCCCTCCTATCCCTGATTAAACTATGTCCTCTTTAAAAAGTTGTCTTTGATCCAGTCTGTTCCTTTCTCCTCTGGTATTTTGATCTAACTGATTATATCAAGACAATGATGGCAGTGGTAGCTACAATGCCTATCACTTATTGATCGTTCAGTATGAGCCAGCTACTAACTTTGATGTCTTTTTTATTATTTCATCTGATCTTCAAATATTTCTTCTTTCTCTTTGTCTGGTATTACTATCATATGTATGTTACACCTTTGAACATTATCCCACAGTTGTTAGATATTCAGTCCTGATTTTTCATTCTTTCTGTTTCTCTTTACATTTTAGTTTGCAAGTCTCTACTGAGAAACCTTCAAGCTCATTGTTGCTTTCCTTGGCCATGTCCAATCTACTGGTGAGCTCATCAAAGGCATTATTCATATGTTACAATGTTTTTTATTTCTAGCATTTCCTTTTGATTCTTTCTTAGAATTTCAAACTCTTTGCTTACATTACCACTTATTCTTGCATGTTGCCCACTTTTTATCAGAGTCCTTGGCACATTAATCATAGTTATTTTAAATCTGGTCTGGTAATTTCAAAATCTGTCATATCCAAGTCTGGCTCTAATGCTTGCTTTTGTCTCTTCAGGCTGTTTTTTTTTTCTTGGCTTTAGCATTCCTTGTAATTTTTTCGTTGAAAGCCAGACATGATCCTTCGGGTAATAAGAACTGAGGCAAATAGGCCTTTAGCGGTGAGGATTTATGTTTATCTGGCCACATATGAGTTAGGCTGTGTGCTTGATGTTTGCTGTGGTGTGGATGTCAGAGGCTTCAATCTCCTCCAGTGACTTGATTTTTTGTCTCCCCTATTATCTTTGGTTCTAGAAATTCCTTAAATAGAGTTTGTGCCTTGGAGCTCTCTTGGTTATAAATCCACTGTTATTACACCAAAGTCCTGTTGGTGTGATGGTAAAGGGATGGGAAGGGGAAGCAGTCTAGAATCTTATGATTAAATCTCAGGTTTTTTATCCAACCACAGTCTCTGGGATGTGATCTTTAGAAGCATTTCTTGACCTTTTTTAAATTCCCTTTATGTGAGACAAGAAGGCTAGAGGGGCTGGAGTTGACTAATTGCCCTTCCCTCAGGTCAGGTAAGGCTCAGAGGAAAGATCTTTGTTAAGACGAATGGTCTGGGTATGTTACTTCCCCCCTCCCTCTGCCTGAAACCGGACAGGATTTTTCTGATCTTCACTGTGAGAACCTGGTGGGACTCCTGGAGGTAAAACTCACAAATGTGTAGTGCCCCCTAACACTGAGCTCCTCGGAGTCAATCAGGTTTGCCCACAGCCAGCGTTCAGCGTGTAGCTACTCATAAGTTACCATGTGAGTATTCTGGTCAGTTACGGTCTCTAGCAGATTTTGTTCCTATTAGGTAGGCTGTGATTCTCCGTGTTTCTCATCTCTCCAGTTTGGGGGTGAGGAAGGGCAGTTTGCTTTGTGACCTCAAATCACTGATGGATCTAATTAGAGTTGTTTTCAGTTCTTTTTGTGTATGTATGCAAGTACAGGAGCAGTGACTTCTAAGCTCTTCACACTTCACAGCAGAAACTGGAAATCCTTATCTAATCATTAGAAGTCTTTGAATTAGTATTATTCCAAACTAACAGGCCAGGGTAAATTAAGTGACCCAAGCTTACGTGGTTCAGTGAGAGATGGAGTGGTTATGTTGCCAGTAAAATGATCAAATTAAACTGGGATTCAGACAAAGTCCTCTTTTAGGATCCAGAAAGACAGTTGCACAAGTGAAGGTTGCTTAGGAAAAAGGCCAGGAGATGAGCATGAGCATGCATCTTCATACGAGTACATGTGAAGAAGTCCGGAACGTGTTTGAAGCTGACTTTAGGAAGGAAAAGAACTGAGTCAGGGCCAGAATACTTGTCCTTTCATGGAGCCAGTGTCATTTCATTGTCAAAAAGAGCAACTGGTTTTAGAGCTGAATTCTAAAAGGCACATCTGGGCTTGCCTGACAGTCCAGTGGATAAGAACCCACCTACCAATGCAGACGACACGGGTTCGATCCCTGGTCCTGGCAGATTCCACATGCTGCGGGGCAACCAAGCCCATGTGCCGCAGCTACTGAAGCCTGGGAGCCCCAGAGCCTGTGCTCTGCAACCAGAGAAGCCACCACAATGAGAAGCCCACACTCCGCAGCTAGAGAGTGCCCCCGCTTATGCAACTAGAGAAAGCCTGCACACAGCAACAAAGACCCGGTGCAGCGCCTCACAAAAAGCACACACAGGAAATTGACAGAATTTATTGCCTTCTATGTGCCAGGCACTGTGATAGAGCCGAACAGACACGTGCTAAACAAATTCTTGTGAATTTGACGTTGCAGTGAGGGAAAATAGCTAACTCACCAGCAAGCCCATACCAACCGTGTCCTGTGGTGATCAGTCAAAAGAAGAAAACCAAACTGGGTACATGGGATTAAGAGCGATGAGAGTATTGTTTTAATAAAATATGGTTGGAACTGGACTCTGACAAAAATGACCTTTCAGCAGGAACCTGAAAGAAGCGAGGTGGTAGGAGTTACGGCTATTTGGGGGAAGAGTATCCTGGGCAGAGGGCAGAGGAAATACACAGCCCCTGAAGTGTTCATGGCTGGCTTACCTGAGAGTACCAACTCATTTAATCTGCAGAGACATAGGCTGTGGGGACAGTGATGAACTACATTGGATAAAAGATGCCAAATTTGAAGGATCCTGAAATGCTGAAGAGATGGAACATGTTGAATAACCAATTTATCAAGACAAAACTCTAAGGTCTTGGCCTTGATTATGAGGTAATTGCACAAGAGGGCTTCCCGGGTGGCACGGTGGTAAAGAATCTGCCTGCTAACGCATGAGAGGCAAGAGGCGCGGGTTTGAACACTGGGTTGGGAAGATCCCCTGGAGAGGGAATGGCACCCTACTCCAGTATTTCCAGAATTCTGGAAAATTCTATGGACAGAGGAGCCTGGGGCTACAGTCCATGGAGTCACAAAGAGCTGGATATGACTGAGTGCACGTGTGAGCACATGCGCAGAACTGCACAGGAAGGGGATGTGCAAGCTGGTGTATAGAGACCACGCGGGATACAGATGGGGGCTTTGTCAACACCGTGGCCTCCTCCAAATGAAGGAGGGGCTAGGGGACAGTAGGTATCAGCTGGGAGTCAACTGGAGGGACTGTCTTGCGTCCAAGGGGAAAAGCCAGACAAAGTAACTTGGCAAAGGTAACATATTCTCTCTAAGAGGAAGCTCTGAGCTAGGCTTCGCTTCAAGTTCCCACATGATCAGCTGTGATAAAAAGTGATATTCTAATACATATTGAGAGCCAAAAAACTATCTGATACAGAAACTTGGGACTCTATCCCATGGAAATCTAGAAACACAATGTTCATAAGGGGAGGGATTTTTATCTGTTTTTTCACAGCTATAGTCTCACAGCCCAGAAAATGCCTTGAACATAATAGGCTTAGTAAATATTTGTTGCAAATAAGTAAATAAAAAGGTTTTCTTCATAAAAATTATTAATAATATTTTAAAAATTTACCTAAGCATGCTACAATAGGCTGTTGTATAAATAAATTATGATCCATCTGCTCTTTGGATGTAACTATTCTGAAAAGCAAACAGATGGTTTACAGGTTTGTAAAACCAGAATTAAGATCTATTCTATAAAGTAGTTAGATCTGGAATGAAGGGTCATCATTCTCATTCAAAAGATGAAAGGATTGCAAGGCCACACAGTGACTTACTGACTTTTTTAAGCTACTTAATACATACATGATAAAAGTGCTTTGGGGCAATAAACATTACCTATTGTCTGCTAAACAATTCTGTCATGTATTTGCAAATGATTTCCAGAGCTCCAGAAAAATAGATGTGGAAACAATGCTAGTTCCCATGCAAGAAAGCATGAGACCAACTAATGCCAGCAAACAAGAGGTAGGGCCAGAAATTCTAGCAGCAGTCATCCATCAATTTGGAAAACATTTATCAGCTGGCCAGTGTGCCAAGCCTTGGTGAGGCTGTGGGAATACAGAGATGGCTGCAGCCCAGCTTCCAGCTTCCTGCCTCTTTGCAGAATCTTGCAGGGGAACAGGGATTTAACACATCAGGGCTGTAAAGAGTGCAAAGAACTAGAGTTAAAAAAACCAGATATTGTATATTAATGTGTATATACATAGAGGCTTCCCTTGTGGCTCAGGTGGTAAAGCGTCTGCCTGCAATGTGGGAGACCCAGGTTTAATCGCTGGGTAGGGAAGATCGCCTGGAGAATACTTGCAGGGCAGGAGTAGAGGTGCATAGACAACAGACATGCATAAACAGCGGGGAAAGGAGAGGGCGGGGCGAACTGAGGGAGCAGCGTTGACATGTATACATCACTGTGTGTAAAGCAGCTAGCTGGTGGGGACCTGCTGTGCGGCACAGCAAGCTCAGCCCAGCGCTGTGATGACCTAGACGGGCGGAACTGGGGGGTGATGGGAGCTTCAGGAGGGAGGGTATGCATACATACGGCTGATTCATGTCGTTGTACAGTAGAAACTAACACAACTAAAAAGATTACACTTTTTTTTTTTTTTTTAAAAAAGGGAGATATACCAAGCATCTGAGAGCTGAGATGGGGTAGGGGGCACAGAATCTAGCTGGGATGAAAGTAAGACATGAGTATCAGGAAACAGAGGCAATGGCATGTGAAGTGCTGAAACCTGGAGGGTGAGGATCTGTGAGACAATAAACCTGGCGTGATCCCTGGAATGACCCAGAGGGGATTTTAGGAAACCAAGTAGTCAATGTCTGTCTGTCTCTCGTCCACTTCTGCCCTGGAGCTACAAGAGATGCTGAATAGAGAAAATGGCAGTAACCACAGGTGTTTTGACCCTTGCTTATAGCCATCTCCTGGCTCCGTGCCTTCTGTCACATTTCTAATTCGCTCAGTGTTACCTTGCCTGTAACATGGGATGATAATAGTGCCTACCTCAGGGGATGGCTCTGAGACTGACAGGAAATTAATACAGTTACTTATTTTTGTGACAAATATTTACTGAGCACCTGCTGTGTGGTAGACGCTGCACCCAACACTGATGATGCAGCTGTGAAACAGACAGACAGTCCCTGTTCTTATGGAGCTTACAGCCTGGAGGGAGAGAATGGAAGTAAATGAAGCACCAGACCTGTTAGTACCCGGAGGTGACAGTCGTGGTTTCCTCCATCTGCTCATTCCCGGAGGTGTAGAGCATTTGTCAAGGTACAATTTGAACCCCATTTTCAGTGAAGCTGTTGCGTGGGAGGAGGTCACTAAGCCAGTAACTGAGCCCAGCCAAACTGCTAGCACCCACATGGAACAGAATTTTGCTTTTATTTACTGAGTATTATGTGCCCACTGAAATCTTCCATTTTACATTATAGTCAATCATATTACAGTGAAGACAGAATTAAAGAAGGCTGTCTCTCCCCTTATTTGGTAGAGGCGCACAGACAGGTGGCAAGTTATATCTAGGATGAGACGTCTGACACATCTACAGCGGGATAGAGTTTGTGATTCACTAGACACAGGAACATAGAAAGGGCTCTAGGCTGCTGGCTCAGAAGGAAGAGACACTGATTAAGTCCAGGCACTGTGTTGGGCACTTTACACATAATTTACCTCATCTGATACTCAAAACAATCTTTATCAGGCCTATTTTAAAGACAGAGGAACTAAGTGAAAAAAGTGAAAGTGCCAGCCACCCATTCGTATCTGAAGCTTTGTGACCCCATGGACTGTAGTTCACCGGGGACCTCTGTTCATGGTCTTCTCCAGGCAAGAATACTAGAGTGGGTTGCCATTCCCTTCTCCAGGGGATCTTCTAGACCCAGGGATCAAATCCAGGTTCCCTGCATTGCAGGCATATTCTTCATCATCTGAGCCACAAAGGGAAGCCCTAAGAAGAACTAAGGTTCAGGGAAATTAAGTTGACTTCTTTACTAAGCTGGTAGAGGCAGAATTTGAGCCTGGGTCTGCAAACTCCCAAATCCATGATCTTTGCAGACACCCACTGTACATTCTAAATAGAAAAGCGAAGCTAGAATTGGAAGAATAATGAGATATGTTGTCCTTTTGGAGGAGGAAGATGAGCCTAAAAATAATGACGCTTCTTACTGTCATTAATAAACTATGTGCCCACCTCTGATACTGTGAAATTCTAAATGGCCACCTGTAGAAAGAGAAGAGCTGATACATATATGGGTGTGTGTGTACACTTAAAATCTGCAAGGAAATATACCCAAATGCTAACAATGGTTATCTCTAGATTATAAAATGACTTATTTTATCATATAAATAAGATGAAATATTTTATCTTCATTTTATAAATGACTTATTTTATTTAGCTTCTTTATGCTCTGTATTTATCATTTCTATATTTTCCATCACAAAACAAGGGTGTGCTCTGTTGAAAGGAATGATATTCAAGTTCTGATCAGGCATCTGGTCAGGTTGTCAGGGCTTGCCCATTTAGAAGGAAATTACCTTTTGTCCTTTCTGGTATCAGGGATCAGGGCTATGGCAGCCTGAGCACCAATATCTGGCCCAGGCACTCACATGCCACACTGCTTCTCATCTTTCTTATAAATGATTTTAAACAGAATTGAAAAAAGAAAAACCACATGTTGAAGAAGAGGTCATGACACTGTTTTAAAAATATGTCCTTTTGATGTTTTTTTTTTAAGGATCACAGCTCACAGAGGCATTTTACACCCAGTGAGTTCCTGAAGGGGAAGGGGCCAGTATACCATGTCATCCATCCTCTGGTTCGTTCATTCATTCATCCAATAAAACATTTACCGTGCCTTCACTGGGCTCTATACACTTGTCAAAGTAGCTACAGGAAAAGACTAAAGTAGAGCAAGTTTTAAAACAGAGGAAAGAGTGCTCTGTCAACAATTAGGTCTTTACCCAAATGCACGACTTCTTAGTATCTCACCCGAGCCACCATTTTAAATGGCATCTATCCATTCCAATAGTTTTCCCCATTGCACTTTTTACCTAACACATAAGTATTTATGCTGTATATTGTCTCTAATTCCCTTATACTAAATTATAAGTTCTAAGTGTGTACTGAGTTCTACATTTGGTTAGGTGCTTTTCTACTTTAAACTAGTTGAGGGCAGGAATGAAATATTGTTCACTACAACCCAAAGTTAAGTATAGTATTTTAAATGTAACAAATGTCTAGCACTTATTGTTTCTTCATATGAATTTTCTAAAACAAAATTTGGTGTTGGAAAGTAATAAACATGAAACATGGCCTAAACTTCAAAAAAAAGAGAGGAAAAGGTAGTGTGGTTTTCACACAAACCCCTTACATTCACCCCTTGTCCACCAGCAAATTTCAACCACCCAAAGGGACAACTCAAAAGTTACTGTCTCAAGAAGACAGAAGACACAGACATGGCCAAGAGGCACATGAAAAGATGCTCAACATTACTAATTATTAGAGAAATACAAATCAAACTGCAATGAGTATCACCTCACACCAGTCAGAATGGCCATGATCAAAATGTCTACAAATAACAAATACTGGAGAGGATGTGGATAAAAGAGAACAATTCTACACTATTGGTGGGAAAGTACATTGGTGCAGTCACTATGGAGAACAGTAGGGAGGTTCCCTAAAAAACTAAAGAGAGAGTTAACATATGATCCTGCAATCCTACTCCTGGGCATATATCTGAAGAAGATGGAAACTATAATTTAAAAAGAATGCACCTCAATATTCATAGCAGCACTATTCATAATAGTCACGACATGGAAGCAACCTACATGTCCATCAACAGACGAGTGAATAAAGAAAGAAGATGTGGTATGCACACACAGACACATGAATATTATTCAGCCATAAAAAGGAATGAAATAATGGCATTTGCAGCAGCACGGATGGACCTAGAGATTACCATCCTAAGTTAGGTAACTCAGCCAAAGACAAATAGCATATGATGTCACTTACATATGGAATCAAAATAAATGATGCAAATGAACTTATTTACAAAACAGAAACAAACTAATAGACATAGAAAAAACCTTATGGTTACCAAAGGAAAAGAGGGGGAGGGGTAAATTAGGAGTTTGAGATTAATAGATAACACACTACTATATATAAAATATAGCTATAGCACAGGGAACTATATTTGATATCTTGTAATAACTTACAATGGAGAAGAATCTGAAAAAGAATATATATACCTGAATCACGCTGCTGTGCACCTGAAACTTACACATAATAAATCAACTGTATTTCAATTAAAAAAAAGTTTCCATCTCTATAAATATCCTTTCTCTTCTCCCAGATTAGCACTCCCTCCTTGCTTCCTACAAATGATTGCTTTCTTATTTGCACACATGCAGCAATTATAATAGTATGTGCAATATAGTTCTTTCTGTACAAGTCTCTTTATGTTATAGGAAAGAAATGATAGCATTTCCCTAGAGTAGACAGATGAGATCACCCCTATATCCAAGGAAATAAATATCTAGGCTCTCACTGTTTGTGCTCTAACAGTGTACCTAGCCTACCAAGGTTGAGAAGTTCTACTGGAGATGCTGACCTCCTAATTAACACTATGCACTAGGCCTTAATTATTCATCTAAATATGCTCAGAGCCTAGTAAATTGCTATTTACATAGCTGGTAATCAGTGCTTTTATTAGTTCCTCTCACCTAATATTTACTGAATGTCCACCATGTGCCAGGCACAGTGCTAGTGAAAGAAATACATTAGTGAACAAAATAGATATGGTCATCCCTCCAATTTGGTGGGACAGAGCAACATCAAAAATATAATCTTACAAATACATAAGCAGTAATAACTACTGTGAAGGAAAAGTAGAGTGCTATGCATGCTATGGAAATATTTGAATAAACAAATGAAGGAAAGCACTGCATATTTTATATGGCAATATTCATTCACCAGAAAGGTATACTCTACAGGAAAAGAAAGAATATTGTGGGCTCTCTGAGGACAGATTAAGAATCCCGTAAGAAAATCTAACTCCCCTGTTCATGCTCCTGTGATAATAGCCAGAGATCCTATCTCATGAATGACTCATTCTGAACTTATGGGCAACTAAAAACCCTAAGATACATTTGTTGTTTGTTTAATGTGTTACCATAACTCCAAATCACTCTTCTCATACAGCTACAGTAGGTTATCTGGATCTAAGTATGTAACTTGCTGTGTTCCTCCATTAGCTTTTCATCTTGCTAGATTTCCTCTCTCAGTTTGACCTGCCCAAATACTGTCATGCTCAGTCCTGATGTGGGAATATATGTTTCTCTTCACATCAGTGGCTATGGCTACTCTGATGTAATGTTCAAATTCAGGTTGTTGAAGAGAATGTTGAGTGAAAATTTGGGTGAGGCCGAGAGGCAGAAATCACCTTTGAAATATACATCAAAAACATAAAAATGTCCATATCTTTTGCACTTCTGAGAATCTCTTCTAGTAAACCAATATCAAATAAGGAAAAAAAGTTTTATTTAAGAAAATAATTTTTCTCCATTATTTATAGCAGTGAATAGTGATTGAAAAATTCTAATCTTATAAGGGTCACAATTAAGCTTAGGTGAGTGTAACAAGAAGACATTTTCCTATAAGAGAAAATTCCTAAAAATAGGCTTGCAACAGCATTTTATTTTCAGAAAAGTGTGTTGGATCCTCATTGAGCTTCTTACGTGGCTCAGAACTCATCAAGCACTAATAAATATTTATTGTTAGTAAAGAGATGATGAAAACCTTTTATAAACAGATGATTAATAATATGACATAATTAGTTATCAGAAGATACTTGTTTGTATGGTGTTGATAAAGGATTTTAGGCAAACATTCCTTTTTAAAATGAGGCTTTCTTCTTTGACTGGCAGACTATTCCATAAACTAGCTGATGCATACAGGACTTTAAAGCAATGGCATTACAAATTAGCAGCTTGAATTTTAGTATAAATATGGCACTTAAAATTCTGTTTAACTGAAGTGCCCACTCTGTGAGGGGCTCAGGATGAGGTGCTGGGGGTACAGTAGCAAACAAGACAGGCAAAAATCCCTGCCTAGTGGGGCTTACAGCTTAGTGGAAGGGGGCAGGTGATACTCAAGTCATCAAGTAAAATAGATGGTACATCAGGTGGCAAGAAAGGCAGTGGAAAATAAGTAAGTAGTGGAGAGGGATAGGGGATTCAGCCAGGGATAGAAGGGGGAGTGAAGTTTCAAAGAGAGTGATGGGGCACCCTCCCCTCGCGCGCCCCCACCCCCACCCCGGGAAAGGATCGTCTGAGCAGAGAGCCCTGAAGGAGGAGGGAGAAAGTGCTGGGCAGTTGGCTGGGCCATGAACATTCCAGGAAGCAACTTGCTTTGAGCAATAGGATTTTAAAGGATTGGGGTATGACTTCTGTACAGGCAGTCCAGCCGCCGCATTCCTTGTCGCTTTCAATTAACCGTGAGTACACCCAGCTAGCTCATCAAAAAGGCTCCCATGTCTCTCCCTTCTGGCAGCCAGGGACAGAAACCCTCAGCGATGCCAAAACTGCCACGCTGGACCAGCCGCCACTGGAAGCAGAGGAGCAGCCCCGCCCCCTTCTCCTCGGCCTCCAGGGTGGAGGTGGGGGCGCTGTAACCCTTAGCCTTCCTCTCCCAACAGCCCCATTCTCTCCCTGCTAAGTCTAAAGAGGCATTAATGTTTGCTTTAAAGTTTCTTTTGTACGTAGTGAATCTGTGCACTGAGTAAGGGCTCTCATTGAGAAGCAAAATCACCACCTCTTAGAGTCACTTTTAGAACTAAGGATGTAATTTCTACCAGATTTAAAGGATATTAGGATTTCATCATTGATATTAAGTCCTTAAAGCTGTCATATTTGGAGTGAGGGTGTTAACAAAGAAGTACTTCTAAATATTTGTTAATTGCTATGTGTGTATATACACACACATATATATATTAAATTATATCAGCATTTGTAGTTTCTGATCATCTACTCATGTTCCCACTGATGACTTGCTGACTTCCTGTCACACCTGTTGATATAAAGCACAGTGACAAGGAGGATGCTATAAGCTCCATTAGGGCAGGATGATGTCTGTTTTTCTCACTGCTGTATCCCCAGTGCCTACCTTAGTGCCTGGCATATAGGAGACACTCAATAAATGCTGATGAATAAATGAATGACTTTAGAGATGACAGCTTTGATACAGAGAGAAAATCCTTTCATGCTAGTGTGGAAGGGGGCAAGTACAGAGACCACAACATCTGAAGCAGGAGAGGCAAAATGGGACATGAGCTATGATTTCTTCCTCTCTAACCTCCAAGATACTGGGCACCCAAGTGAACGTGCGTTTAATGCACAAGGGCAGGGCAGGGGTGGGGAGATGAGTGTGAGAAAACCTCGGAAACAGGATCCCTTTCCCACCCCCTGAAGATGTTAGATTACTTTGGTCAATTTACTTAGTCCCTTGGAGACTTGGTTTCATCGTCTAGAAAATGGGTATAACAATCCTGACTTTACAGGGTTGCTATGAGAGCTAAGTAGGATAAGAAATGTAAAGCTCTTGACATAGAGCCTACTGCCCAGTTGTTATGACTCATTTACCAAGGTTTGAATTCAGCTTTATTGCTTAGAGCTGAATGGTCTTAAGAAAGTTACTGGAATCCCTCTGTTGCCACAATTTCCTCATCTGTGAAAAAAAGGATAATAATGCTTATCTTGTGGTGTTACTCTGAGGATTAAATCAGTTGAAACATGTAAACCACTTAGAACAGTATCTGGCACGCAAGCATTATTATTGTATGTGAGGCATTTTTCCTATATGTTTCCAACTTTGATCTTGTTAGGGCTCAAACAACAGATTTGTTGATGTGATGATGGAGTTCTTGTTGGACAGGTTGGATCCTTGTCTCATTTCAACACTAGCTCTCAAACTCGAGTTTGCACTAGATTCACACTGAAGGCTTGCTGAAACACAAGCTGTGGGGGCCCCACGCTCAGAGCTTCTAATTCAGAAAGTCTGAGTGGGGCTTGAGATGTTTTTTTTATTTCTAACAAGTTCCCAGATGATGCTGATGCTGCTGGTCCAAAGACCACACTCTGAGAACCACTGTGATATAAAGAAAGGATATAAGAAGCTCTAAGAGAAGAAGGAAAGATAAATACATAGAGAGATAATTCTGAAACAATCCCCAATTGGAATGAGTTATGGGCACTAGCAGAAAGAATAATTTGTTCATTTATTCATTCAACAGACATTTACTTACTGCCCAATGTGAGCAGGACCCTGTATTCACCAACTGGTTTCCAGGACCAAGATTAAGCCAAGCAGGAACAACAGTGATTGGAGAAGACTATCAATTTGCTGAATTAAAACAGCATCAAAGAAAGAAACCATGTCCCCACTGGCCTAACTCAGGCATTATTTAGTGTGTGTATGTGTATCAGAATGTACACAAAATTTACCATTTTGACCATTTTTAAGTATACAGTTCATGGCATTAAGTACATTCATATGTTATACTGGCATCAACACCATCTATCTCCAGAACGTTTTTCATCTTCCCTAATTGAAACTCCACACATGTTCATCAATAATTCCCTATTTCCCTTTCTGTCACATCTCCTGGCAACCACCATTCTACTTTCTGTTTCTATAAACTTGATGATGAAGCTCATATACGTGACATCAGATAGTATCTGTCATTTTGTGCCTACTTATTTCATTTAGCATAATGTCAAGGGTCATCCATGTTATAGCATATGTCAGAATGTCCTTTTTTAAAGGTGAATAATATTTCACTGTATGTATACACATTTTGTTTATCCATTCATCCACCAATGGATATTTAGATTGTTTCTGCCTTTTGGCTGTCATTAATATTGCTGCTATGAACATGAATGTACACACATCTGTTCAAGTCCCTGCTTTCAACTCTTTTCGGGAATATATTTCTAAGCATCATTTTAAAGCAGATAAATTTTGTTTGAGTAAATATTAAGATCACATTTCCCATCTCCCACCCCTCCCCTCCTTTTCCCTTCTTAGAACTTGATCCCTCCTGACCCTCAGGTACCTAGATCTCTCAGCTGCTCCAATCTGATAAATCATTCACACCTCCAAGAACAAGGGGGATACATCTTAGTGTTCTTACGGGCTGAATGCATGCATGTATCTTCCTTTCTCTATAATGACAACCTTGCTGATGCACTGTCCAAACATACCTATGCCAGGAGCATGTCCAGGACTATAAGGAAGACATTTAGTCACTGGAATCAGACATGTGATAGAGAAGCCTGACCTTACTACTTACTAGCCATTTAGGCAAGGGATTTAATTTCTCAAACTTCAATTTCCTGATCTGTGAAATAGGTGTAATAGTTTGGATCTACTTGGTTGCTGTGAGAATTAAACTAAGATAAGGTAAACTAAGATAAACTGAGATAAGGTAAAGCACTTAACCAAGTGCCTGGCATATGGTAAGCACCCAACAAACACAGACTGTATCTGAGTAATTCCTTCAGATACATGCCAAGACAGTTCCTGCCATCTAGATCCACAGAAGGACATTACAGTGAGCATGGAACTAATGGTCCCACTCAGCCACAAGCCCAGATTCCTAAACACTGGACATTGTTTCTTTTTAAAATCACAGGATTCAAAATTACAACCTGCTCACAAGGGGTTAAAGATATCTTTGGACAAGGAAGATATTTTGGGTGCTCCATGGAACCCACAAATTGTACCAGAATCCCCAGCAGCCAGCTATGGGTATAAGTATTCTTCCTCGGTTGTTGCTGTTTTTTTTTCCCCCTCTGAGTTTGCAAATGCCAGATAAAAATGGATTCCAGAACAATGGAAATTTGAGATGAGAAATGGTTACAGCAGATTTGGCCAGGCCTCCTCCTAGGATGGCCCCAGTCCTTCTGGGACGTGTTCTGACAACTCGTTGGCCTCTTTCTAAGCCTCTGCAAAGGGGGTGATGTTCCCGCCACTTCCCTTGGAAGAATGTTGCACGGTGAAATATGACTCACTGTCAGGGCCCTTGCCTTTGAGATTCCCTTTCTTCTCCTGACCCACTTTCGTCTTGCTGCGCCCTTTTGTACAAAGTCAAATGAGGCCTCCTCTGGAGGAGGCTGCTCTGTGAGGACTGACATTTAAAGACCATTACCACCTCTTCAACTCAGCCCTGTTCATTTAGCCAAGCAAAGCATGTTTAATTCTTTTAATCTTCCCTCATAAATCAATCTCTTCATTCCATTAATAGTCCTCCTGTGCTTTGAACTCCCTCCAGTCTGGTCATCCTAAGCTCTTGTTCCGTTTACACTTGAGAATTGCCAGTCAATCAAGAAGCGGCTGCACAGGAAAAACAGCCGGATCCTCGCCAGGGTTCTGGAAGTTCTCAGCATACTGGAGTGTCTGCCGCCCAAGACACCATGAGCCCCAGAAGAGCCCTGCCTGGAGGCCAAGCCCCATGGCCTTAAGGGAGACTTGAGGCATCTGCTGCGCACCCCGTTCTGGGTCTTTCCATGGCCCTGGCCCACCTAGCCAATGGTCAAGGGAACTGCACAAGAAGCCCACTCAGATACCTGTCCCGCTCCTTTCCATCAGCCTCCGCAGTACACTCACCTTGCAGCTGGCATCTACCCACTAGAGCAACGGAGGACCCTGGGTAGGCCCAGAATCGTTCTTACCTGGAAGGTCCCGGCATGGTCTTCCTCCTTATCACCGTCTCTGTTCTCTTTGAGGGCGATTAAGGTGAATCCTCTGAAATAGGAGGGAGGGGCAGCTGAAAGCGTCACTGCAAGATAAGAAGAAAGCAGATGATCAGCATAATAATCAGCTGTCTTCCATTTGTCAACTGGATAAATGTGAGCCCTCATCAGCATCCCAGACCTGTGGGCCACAGGGGCAGGTGATGGTGGGAAAGGCTCGTTTGGGAGAGTGATGAACTTTCACCCTCGCCACCCAGCCCCCTCTCGCATTTCAGAACCTGCTAAAACACCTGAACTGTGATCTCACTTGGGAATTGTTGAATCAACCAAGCCTGAGATGAACGCTCTTAGAAACTACAATTTGATAAAAATATCACATGGTCAGCAACTTGTCTTGACAGTTATCTAATGTCATATACTTCCATAGATTGGCCCAAGAGAGACTCAGGTGCTTGCAGCATAAACTCCTATCAGTTCAGTTTAGTCACTCAGTCATGTCTGACTCTTTGCAACTCAATGGACTGCAGCACACCAGGCCTCCCTGTCCATCACCAACTCCCGGAGTTTACTCAAACTCATGTCCATCGAGTCAGTGATGCCATCCAACTATCTCATCTTCTGTCGTCCCCTTCTCCTCCGACCTTCAATCTTTCCCAGCATCAGGGTCTTTTCCAGTGAGTCAGTTCTTTGCATCAGGTGCCCAAAGTATTGGAGTTTCAGCTTCAGCATCAGTCCTTCCAACAAATATTCAGAACTGATTGCCTTTAGGATGGACTGGTTGGATCTCCTTGCAGTCCAACTTTCTCTCAAGAGTTTTCTCCAACACCGCAGTTCAAAAGCATCGATTCTTTGGCACTCAGCTTTCTTTATAGTCCAACTCTCACATCCATACATGACTACTGGAAAAAACATAGCTTTGACTATGTGGATCTTTGTCAGCAAAGTAATGTCTCTGTTTTTTTAATATGCTGTCTAGGTTGGTCATAGCTTTTCTTCCAAGGAGCAAGCATCTTTTAATTTCATGGCTTCAGTCACCATTTGCAGTGATTTTGGAGCCCAAAGAAATGAAGTCTGTCACTGTTTCCCCATCTATTTGCCATGAAGTGATGGGATCAGATGCCATGATCTTAGCTTTCTGAATGTTGAATTTTAAGCCAACTTTTTCACTCTCCTCTTTCACTTTCATCAAGAGGCTCTTTAGTTCTTTTTTGCTTTCTGCCATAAGTGTGGTATCATCTGCATATCTGAGGTTATTGATATTTCTCCCAGCAATCTTGATTCCAGCTTGTGCTTCATCCAGCCCAGAATTTCTCATGATGTACTCTGCATATAAGTTAAATAAGCAGGGTGACAATATACAGCCTTGACGTACTCCTTTTCCTATTTGGAACCAGTCTGTTGTTCCATGTCCAGTTCTAACTGTTGCTTCCTGATCTGCATACAGATTTCTCAAAAGGCAGGTCAGGTGGTCTGGTATTCCCATCTCTTTAAGAATTTTCCAGTTTGTAGTAATCCACATCGTCAAAGGCTTGGCATCGTAAATAAAGCAGAAATAGATGTTTTTCTGGACCTCTCTTGCTTTTTCAATGATCCAACAGATGTTGGCAATTTGATCTTTGGTTCCTCTGCCCTTTCTAAATCCAGTTTGAACATCTGGAAGTCACAGTTCATGTATTGTTGAAGCCTGGCTTGGAGAATTTAGAGCATTACTTTACTAGCATGTGAGATGAGTGCAATTGGCCGGTAGTTTGAACATTCTTTGGCGTTGCCTTTCTTTGGGATTGGAATGAAAACTGAGGATGTGGCAAAACACATCTATTTCTTGTGGGCACTCAGCTGGAACGTATTCCTCAGCCTCCCTTGCAGTTTGGTCTGCTTATGTCCCAGTCCTGCTGGTGGAAAACTTGGACAGACAGGATGAATGCCACTTCCTGCCTGGCCCCTCCAAATTTTCTGCATGATTCTCCATCCTTCCTCTCCCATCTCTGCCTGCTGCATCCAGGCGAATCCAGCAGAGGACCCTGATGCCCCAGGAGAAGGATTGGAGTCACAAGATGGAAGGAACCTAGGTTTCTGAATAACCACAAAGATTGGCTACTAATGTCTATAAAAGGTCAGATAGAAAGTAAGGAACAAAGGTCGAGGAAAAAAAAATAATGAAGTAGAGAAGGGCAAAAAATGTGGGGTGCTAAGCAACGGCACCCAGACACTGATGACTTTGATGTCAAGAGAAAGAACTGAGATCTCTGAGGGGTAGACAGATAGCCCCACAGCAGTCTGAGGTTATCTAGGTTGGGGTGGGGGGCCTTCAAAGCAATCTACACACTTCTGGAGGAACGGGAACAGAGAGTAAGAGGCAGACAGTAAAGGGGCTGTGCCCAGATCACCTCAAATTCCTTTGTGCCATGGTACAAAGGCCCTGGTACGTGGCCCTGGTATTGATGAGCCTTTGCTTCCAGAGGCTGGCACCTGTGGCTCGTTCCTGAAGGACCAGCCTCAGGTCACTGGAGTCTCTCTGCCTAACATGAAAGGCCCAGCTCCTTTGCATCAGGTGATGATTCTGAGGACCTGACATCTCTAAATGACCCTGCAGGATCAGAGCTCACCTGGGGTCACAGCCAGGTGAGGTTATTTCCTCCCCTGTCCCAAGTCCCTAACCCCTTATTGGCTTCCTCTGGGAGTACTTCCTTTAAGAGTCACTTGCACCCCAATCATCCCCTGAGGGTTTGTTCTGGGTTAAATTGTGTCCTTCTAAAATGTATGTTAAAATCCTAACCCCAGGTTCTTGGAAATGTGACCTTTTTTGGAAATAGGGTCTTTGCAGATGTAATTAGTTAAGATGAGATCATAATATTGGATTAAGGTGACCCTAAGCCCGCCTATGGCCAATGTCCTTAGACACAGAGACACACAGGGAAGAACGACAAGTGACGACAGAAGCAGAGATGGGAGTGAGGCACCTGCAAGCCAGTGAATGGCAAGGACGGCCACCAGAGGCTAGGAGAGGCATGAAGCAACTCCTTGGAGCCTCCAAAAGGAAACAACTCTGACAACATCTTGAGTTCAGACTTTTCGCCTTGAGAACTGTGAGCAAATACATTTCTGTTGTTTCAAGCCACCGGTTTATGGTACTATACACGGGAACCCTAAGAAATGAATAATACCTGCTTCTGAGGAACCCAGCCTAAGCTAGACATGCAGTCTCTGCTGCACAGTCAGTGACTTCAGGCTGCAGCTCAAACTCCACAGACTGATGGGCCCCCAGACTGTCTCTCCGGGAAGCTCCACCAACCATATTTCCATTCCCTGCTACACCACATTTCAGTCCTGGGACTCTCTCACTGGCAGTTTCCTGAAAAGCCATCATTTCATCCTACAGTATTATTTTTTTCCACTTGGCTATTCATACACCTGGAATGTTCCACCTCCTCCATTCCTGGCAAACTTTTTTAGAAATCAGCTAAATTTTCATCTTTTCTGTAATGTTTCCTTTGACTGCCCCATCAAGACCTGGGTGCTCTTTTCCCTTGGATCTTGTTAAAATTCCAGACATGGAACAATGGACTGGATTCAAATTGGGAACGGATTAAGCTAAGAAAGCTAAGATCATGGCATCTGGTCCCATCACTTCATGGCAAATAGATGGGGAAACAGTGGAAACAGTGACAGACTTCATTTCTTTGGGCTCCAAAATCACTGCAGATGGTGACTGAAGCCATGAAATTAAAAGATGCTTGTTCCTTGGAAGAAAAGCTATGACCAACCTAGGCAGCATATTAAAAAGCAGAGACATTACTTTGCTGACAAAGATCCACATAGTCAAAGGTATTGTTTTTCCAGTTGTCACATATGGATGTGAGAGCTGGACTATAAAGAAAGCTGAGCGCTACAGAATTGATGCTTTTGAACTGTGGTGTTGGAGAAGACTCTTGAGAGTCCTTTGGACTGCAAAGAGATCAAACCAGTCAATCCTAAAGGAAATCAACCCTGAATATTCATTGGAAGGACTGATGCTGAAGCTTCAATACTTTGGCCACCTGATGTGAAGAACTGACTCATTGGAAAAGACCCTAATGCTTGGAAAGATTGAAGGCCAGAGGAGAAGGGGATGTCAGAGGATGAGATGGTTGGATGGATCACTGACTCAATGGACATGAGTTTGAGCAGGCTCCAGGAGTTGGTGATGGACAGGGAAGCCTGGCATGCTGCCGTCCATGGGGTCGCAAAGAGTCAGACATAACTGAGCTACATAACTGAGTCAGACATAACTGAACTGACTGATACAATGGGCCTAATAACAGTATTTACCTCAACATATCAATGTGAAGCATAAATAATGCATGAAAGTCCTTAAAACCATTGTTGGCAGATTACAGATAAATATTAGCTCTTATTATTATCAGCGATGAAATGATCACATTAAATATTTTGTGCGCAAGTATTTGTTTACCTATTTGTAAGTCCTTCAAAGGTAAGAATCACATCTTAGCCCAGCACAGTGAATAGCAGAGTTGGTATGTAATTACATTTACTGAATCATATTCATGGACTGGTAGATTCAGTGTTGTAAAGATGTCAATTCTTCTCAAATTGATTTATAAATTTAGGGCAACTTACATTAAAATCACAGCATGGTTTTGTGATATTGACAAGCCGATTCTAAAATTTATGTGTGCAGAGGGCCAAGAATATATAAGGCAACCTGGAGAAAGAAAGGCAAAGTTGGATGACTTATACTACCAGCTATTGAGACAACGCAGCTATAGAAATTAAGCCTGTGTACTATAGCAAGGAAAGAAACAGGCCAATTGAATAGTTTGAGGTCCAGATAAAGTTCCACAAATACATATAAACTTGATTTATGATTGAGTGTACTGCAGAGCAGTGGGGGAAAGAAGATATATTCAGTGACAATCAGGAAATAGACATGAGGGAGCAACTAACACAACAGGATAATGGTGCATAAAAAGGTGGATCTTGGTCTTTACCTCACATCATACTCAAAAATTCATGTAGATTGTAGAGCTAAATGTGAAGAGTGAAACAATAAGGTTTTAGAAAGTAGCATAAGATGAAACATGAATGATCTTGGCATGGGAAAGTTTTTTTTTTAAATAGAACATTTAAAAACACTGAAGATAAAGAAGATGTGTAAATGGAATGATAATAATGTCTTTTGATAAACAAAATTTTGGTAAGAAAATGTAAGTTGTGGTGTGAAAGGAGGTATTGGCAATACATTGAACCAGAAACTTTTATCCAAAATATATAAAGAACGCTCAAAGATCAATAAGAAAAAGATAGACAGCCCAAAGTAAAAAAAATTAGCAAATCGCATGAACTAGTACTTCACAAAAAGTGTTAGTTACTCAGTCATGTCCAAGTCTTTGCGACTGCATAGACTGTAGCCCACCAGACTCTGCTGTTCATGGAATTCTCCAGACAAGAATACTGGAATGGGTTGCCATTTCCTTCTCCAGAAAGTTCACAAAAGAAGGTGCCCAAATGGCCAATTAACATATGAAAAGGCAATCAACCTCATTTGTCAATGGGGAAATACAAATTAAATCCACAGTAAAATACCACTGCATGTCCACCAGACTGACTAACCTTAAAAGGATTAACATTATCAAATGTTCTTAACTGGAACTCTCACACTCAGTTGATGAACTGAAAATGAGCAATCTTCCCAGGAAAACTGTTCAGCAGTATTTACTGAAGCTGAGCTTATACATTCCCTATGACCCAGGACTGCCTCTCCTAAATCAGTAGAAATGCAGACATGTGTGGACCGCATGACACCTACCAGATATTCATAGTAGCATCATTTGTAGTAGTACCTTTCAGTCAAAAATAAACAAATTACTGCTACCCACAACAACAGGGATTATCTCACAAACAATCTTAAGTGAAAGCAGACAGACGCAAAAGAATACAAAAAGTACCATGACATTTATATGAAGTCCCAAACCAGGAAAAGTAATAATCTATGATCCTAGAGGTCAAGACAGTGGTCCTCCATTGTCACCTACTAGCTTTTCTCTGGAGACTCAGCCTCTGGAGATTGACCCTGAGGACCAGCTTTTTAAAACTCATTGTTGGTTCACCAGCTTGCTGAGTGTCATGACCTTTATCATCATCATCATTTTGATCATCATCTTCATTCCCAGCATCACCAAGACCACCATCATCATCCTTTACAATTCTGAATCCTTTATATATATGCCAGGCACTGTGGTAAATGTTTATTTAGTCATTTTTACATTCCTAAAGAAAGGTAATATTATTAACCCCATTTTTTTAAAATGAGTATCAGGGAGGTTAAATAAGGTCATATACTTATTAAGTGGTCTTGTATTTCCCCATTGACAAATGAGGTTGAGTGCCTTTTCATATGTTTATTGGCCATCTGGGCACCTTCTTTTCTGAACTTTCTGAAGAAGGAACTCGCAACCCATTCCAGTATTCTTTTTTTTTTTAATGATTTTATTTTCTTAATTATTTTTTAACCATTTATCATTTATTTTTTATTATTATTATTTTTACTTTACACTATTGCATTGGTTTTACCATACAACAACATGAATCCACCATGGGTGTACATGTGTTCCCCATCCTGAACCCCCCCACCTCCCTCCCTGTACCATCCCTCCAGGTCATCCCAGTGCACCAGCCCCAAGCATCCTGTATCCTGCATCGAACCTGGACTGGCGATTCATTTCATATATGATATTATACATGTTTCAATGCCATTTTCCCAAATCATCCCTCTCCCTCTCCCACAAAGTCCAAAAGACTGTTCTATACATCTGTGTCTCTTTTGCTGTCTCGCATACAGGGTTATCATTACCATCTTTCTAAATTCCATATATATGCATTAGTATACTGTATTGGTGTTTTTCTTCACTCTGTATAATCAGCTCCAGTTTTATCATTCCAGTATTCTTGTCTGGAGAATTCCACTTCAAGTGTGGGGAGGGGAGGCAGGGCTGATCTGGGGCGGGGACCCAGGAGTGCTTCTGAAGTGCAGGTCCTTCTAGTTCCTGATCTGGGTGCCAGTTGCATAAGTATATTCAACAAGTGATGATTCACCAAGATGCAAGATTTGTGAACTTTTCTGTATTAAAATTTTCTTTTGACAAGAATATTATTAAACAATGTTTCTGAATGATAAGTGTGGATCTTTTTGTATATTTGTGCAGAGCACTTAAAGGGCTACCCATAAACAGCTTTCCAGAATGATGCATTCCTGTAGGTTCTAGAAAACTAAGGTTTTACTTTACCTTATTGAATACAATCCAGAAGATGGAGGCTCTGGAGGCTGAAGTAGGTGCTTCAAGCCATAATTATCAGTGGTGATGACTGTGTTACACAGTGTACTTTGAAGGAAGAGAGGAGATCCCCGTCCCTCTAGTTAGCCCCATCATATGACTCCTCAAAGGAACAAATGCGCAGTGTGTTCTGAGTCCCGGTATTGACTGAAGACAACTGCTTGGCAATAAATAATAGCATCTTCTAGTGACTCCTCCCAAGTGCTTCCCAAGAGAGGTCATTAAGAGAGACCCAGGAAATTAAAGAAAAAAAGCTTATGAAGGATTAAAATAAAAAATATTTTAAAGTCCACTTGAAGCCACTCTGTGAGCATATACAGGGAACTGGTTAAAAGCAAAGATTTCAGATTAGAGTCCCAGAGCTACCACTTAATAAGTATATGACCTTATTTAGCCTTCATGATACTTATTAAAAAAAATGGGGTTAATGATATTACCTTTCTTAGGAATGTAAAGATGACTAAATAAACATTTACCACAGTGCCTGGCATATATATAAAGGATTCAGATTGTAAAGGATGATGATGGTGGTCTTGGTGATGCTGGGAATGAAGATGATGCTCAAAATGATGATGATGATAAAGACCATGACACTCAGCAAACAGATTAACCAACAATGAGTTTTAAAAAGCTGGTCCTCAGGGTCAATCTCCAGAGGCTGAGTCTCCAGAGAAAAGCTAGTAGGTGACAATGGAGGACCACTGAGAGGACTGAGGTGGAGATCATTGTCTTTGGGGCTGATAGTCACAGGTCAGGTTCTGCACAGGTTTGGATAAGTCTTTATAATTAACTGAGTCTTTTTGCAGCTCCTCATGCCCTAGAGAGTGAGCTTCATTATGGCCTCTCAGCCCCTCCCAACTGCACACAATACAGCCTTTCAACACACCCTTTCTTCCCCCTTGAATACTTCTCACCCAATCTCAATTAAATATTTGTGAGTTATTTGTTAAATGCTGGTCTCCTCTAATAACTTGTAAACTGTATGAGAACACAGATCCATTCTGTCTTGAACTACGTCTCTAGAGACACACAGAGAAAAGACCTAACCTCTGCCTTCTAGGAGCACACAGTCTAAGAGCTGGCAGAAAAGGCTGCATTGGCAGGTATTTTTATATGATGGGTGTTATGGATGTATGAGTGAAGTGCTCTGGGACCCCAGAGGAGGGAACACCTGAGTCTACTGGGGGAGTTAAACGTGAGTCATGGGGTCGCACGGGGTCGCACAGAGTCGAACATGACTGAAGCGACTTAGCAGCAGCAGCAGCATGGAGGAAGAGGCATTTGAGCTGCAAACTAAATGATGTATAGGAGTTTGTCCAGTGGACAAGAGGAACAACAGCATCTCAGAGAGAGGGAAAGGCATGGTGGGCCGGCTTTGGCTTTGGAAACCAGAAGTAACTCTGTATTTTATTAGTTGCGAGCTGGGAGGGAGGATATTGTAAGAGGCTAGGGGAGGAAAAGGGGAAGCGTCTTTGAAACATCTTTAAAGTCTTGCTAAGAAGTGTGGATACCACTCTGGAGGTGACAAGGACACAATGGAGGGTTTGAGTTGGGGAATGTCATGTAAATTCATGTTTTAGGAAAATCAGGCTGCAAGATGGATAACAACCTTTCCCTAAAAACCAGCTCAGTGGCAAGGGCCTCTCTGGCCTGACTTGTTTATATGAGGACTTGTTTATATGTGATGTTTCACATAGGGGCCTGGCCTCAGATCACCACCTAAGGTGGAGTTCTCCCCTCCTATGTATATGAAAACTCCAGTCCCACCTAACTCCCAAAGAACCTTCTGGCCCTTCAAATGTTGGTTTATCAACCCTCTAATATAAACTTCAGTGCATCTGCTATGCCCGTTGTCATAACTGGATCTTGTCTAGGCCACTCTCCCCACCCTACCTCTGGGCTTCAGACCCTTCCAGTCCCAACCTCAATGAGAAAATCTTGAGCCAGATTCCAGTTCCATTACAAGGCCAGCCACTGCCATCCACCTGCTCTATGTTACTGAGATGCCCAGTCTTCATGCCCCACATATCAGCAACAATGAACTTGAGCTGCCACCTTACTTGTAATGTGGGGTTGGCTGTAAGGACCGCTGGAGTATTACATTAGCTATGGTGGTCCCGTCCTGATTCTGCACAACTTGTGGAGCTCTGGACAGCTGCGACTCACATGACTCACTTAGAAACTGGCAGTTCAGCCCACCTAGCGAGGAGTAGGCAAGAGAAAATGCTGCTGACAGGTTGGCAAATACGATGGCAGGATTACAAATCCTGGGTGAGCAAGTCATGGGGTGGGTTTGGCTTATGCTGTTCTCTCTCAATGAATGCTCTCAGCATTCCCTGGGAGAGATGAGCACCCTCCCATTCCAAACTAAAGATCATGCATATTTAAGGTTTTAAGGGCTGTAGGTATGGATGTATAATGGATGTAGCTAACAGACTGGGGTTCAAATTCCTGTTTTCTACATGTTGCTGTGCTGTTCTTAGTCACTTATTGTGTCTGACTCTTTGCGACCCCATGGACTGTAGCCCACCAGGCTCGTCTGTCTATGGGAATTCTCCAGGCAAGAACACTGTAGTGGGTTGCCATGTGCTCTGCTTTCTACGTGTTACCTTGGGCTGATTATTTGACTTCTCATTATCTCAGCTGACAATCCCTGTAAAATGGCACTAATAGTATTTATATTGTTATTATGACAACTAATTAATGAATATTTATAACATTAAGTATTTATAAATTTTGCTAAGTATAATATATTTAAAGATAAATGAGTTTCCTCTCCTCTCTAAAAGAGGGATCATCACTGTCATTTCATTTATTTGTCATTAAGACTAAGGAGGTAAGGCTTACAAAGTACATTGCAACAACTCAACAGAAGTTCATTCTTTCCTCCATATGCTCCTTCATTGTGGAATAGCTGGGAGCCAAGTGAATGGGTCCTGAGCTGACCAATATGTAGATGGGAAGAGGAATGGATGGGAAGGATGCGCCTGAGGAATCAGAGATATATCAGCCAAGAGAATGCAGCTGGGGACTGGGACTAGGGAAGGAAGTTCTAAGGAACACACGCTGTCTGAGACACCCGCATCTCCGCTTCCTCTGACCGTGTAATCTTTGGGGCTGCCAATCATTGTCCCCCTTCTCCCCCTGAAATATCAAGTCACAGAAGTGACACAGAGGCAATTTACCTCCATATTGTAATGTATCCCATTCCCCTGGGTATGTGACCTGTCAGAACCCTTCCCTGGAATTTTTCAGTTTGGAATTAAAGGGAAAAGCACTTTTCTTGAAAGACTTTTCACTGAAGGTTGTTAACAGTTACCTTCCCTGGCATTCCCTAGAGAAAGTTTATCTGCAGTAAGAAAAACTGTGTCAACACACAAAAATGCAGCCAAGAGATAAAGGATGGAAGGAGAGAGAAGGCAAAAAAAAAAAAAAAAAGGGACTGGGAACAATGGAGAGGAAAGGAAAAGGGAGAGAAAAAGGGAAAGAGAGAACTTTAAGTCCCTAGATCCAATGAAACCTGAAGCCAGATCCACCCCTGGACTTTTCAAATATAGGGCTCAATAATTCTATTTTTTGCTTTAGTAAGACTTTGTTCCTGTTACTTGCAGTGGAAAGACTCTGGACTAATTTGGGAGCAAAGAAAGAAAATAATTCAACCTAGACTGTAAGATTCATTAACAAGCTAAAGAAACAGTATCTGTAACTAAACTGAGGTGGTTGACCAGCAGGGTGGCAATTAGTATTTAAATGCCATTGAGGTAACAGAAAATTGGTTGACTTCCAAGCTATTTTAATTGGATGTCAGCTTTTTGAGAAAGATTTTAAGGCAGGTCAGAATGCTCTGTCCTAAGCCCTGACCTGCTCATCTTTCTTACCAACTTCTTAGGTAAAGACTTCTAAGGCTTGCTTGTCAAAATTGTGGATGATCCAAAATTAGATTATGTGAACAGGTCACTCAGTGACAGAATCCAGATTCATGAATGGTTGACAGCTAGCAGAATGGGCTCAAATATGCTGGATTAAGTCTAATGGGGAATCACGTCAAAGCTGATATTCAAGGACCAGTTTCACTAGTACAGGGAAAGGAGGGCAGCGAGCCTTCCCATCAAATCTCAGGAATTTTTTGCTGGCTGCAAGCTCAGTGTGATTCCAGAGTATGACACAGCTGCCAAAACAGCAAACACGAGACCTGGCAAGCTTAACACAAACACAGTGTCCAGAACAAGGGAGATAATCCTTCCACCATGTTCCCTCCCTATCAGAGCACATCTGGAGTTTAAGGTGCAGGGAATAAGAAACAGGGTCCCACAAAGAATGGTTGAGGAAACAAGCAATTTAATCAGAACTTACGGCAGCTGTTTCTCCACAGACACCTCAAGGTCTGCCATATGGCCAAGGGGAGACCTTACTTTGCTGGACTCCAAAAGACAGACCCCAGACGATGAGTAGAAGGTACACGCGAGGCAGTCTTTGGCAGCCGAGATGTACAATACAACGCAGTCCACCCCGGCTCAGGCTCTGCTCATCTGTGAGTGGTCACCTAGAGGAAGCTCACAGCTCTTCCCTCCCACCACTTCACAGCCAAGCAGGGGAATGCCACTGCTGTGTCATCGGCTCTGAGGACATAGCACTGGCCACTGTGTTGGCAGTAACAGGACAGGGCAGTGATGTGACCTGGTGCTACAGTCCATGGGACTAGGAGGCTGGGAGTAGGGCTTGGAGACATGGGATGGGCAAGCACAATCACAGGGAAGTCACCACCTTCTCTTTGTGTCTCATCATCTTGCTTTAAGAAAAGATAGAAAGAAAGGATATAGATTTCTGGAATCCAGCCTTTTGTTAGGGTGGGGTCAGTGAAGAAATATATATATATATATATAATATATGTGTGTGTGTGTATATATATATATATGTATTTAACTTTTAAGTGATTCTGACTCATAGCTAGGTTTGGAAACCACATAAATGACTCCACAAACTGCTGATTTCAGGGAAAGTCACTTTAATAACTGGTGTCTAGGTTTGAGGGCTCAACAATCCCCTGTGCCCTCTTCTCCAGGTAGTCAGAGTCAGCATCTGAGGCTGGCAGCTGCTTCCCTTTGCTCTCTTGCCTGCTGCCCATGTGCTCCCCACCTCTGAACCATCAACAATCCCGCTTTCCACCGTGCACAGGACTGCCAGTCCTTCCCTTCCAACAGCCTTCACCCTGGACCCAGACCATCTGCCGGCCCTCAGGCTCCAGCCAATGCCCCCAGGGCCCTGAGCATCCTTTCTCTCTGCTGCCACCGCCTGGAGATCCTTGCCATCTGTCCCCATCCCTTGGCCTCACCTCTGTCTGGCAGAGGGAAAAATGCTGTCCCTTCCTTCTATCCAGCTCTCTTAGAGCGAGATCTCACATCTCTCTCTTAGAGGGCTTCTTGGGATTTAAACAACATTTTCATTTTTCTATAAATAATGATTTAGTGCCTGTGACGGTCACACAATTTTCTGGGTGCTGGCGATAAAGTAGCCAATAAGAAAGGACAAGTCTTTGCTCTCATAAAGCTTGTATTCCAGCTTGAGGAAGCAGGTGACAAACAAGATCATTTCAGAGAGTGGTTCAGGGCTATGAAGAAAATAAAACCAGGCAAAAGTAATGGGGACCATAAATTGGTGGTCAGAAAAGCCTCTTTAAAGAGATGACATCTGAGCTGAGACATAAAAGACAGAGTGAGCCATAGAAAGATCAGGGGGAGGGCATTCTAGGCAAGGAGAAGAGCATATACTAAGGCCCTGGGGTGGGAATGAGCTTGGTGTATTTGGGAAATTCAAAGGGCAGGGTTGCTGCTGTGAGGAGGTGGTGGAGAAAGAAAAGGAGGAAAAGAAAATGAAGAGAGAAGGAGAGGGGGAAAAGGAAGAAGGGGGGAAGAAGAGGAGCATCAGAAGAGCTTCCTGTAGCACCGAGAATTCAGGTCCTCCCACTGCTGCACCTGCCCATCCTCCCACACTCCCATCCCCCCACACTGTGTTTTGAACTCGCAGCCCTTCCCTGTCCTTGCCCCCTGCCACCTGGTCTGTGTTTTCAAATATCGGAACTACAGCAGTAGACAGGACCCAGGTTATTTCCCATGGGTCTCCTAGACCTCAGTGGATGTGAGCAGGCCCCTGTTTAAAGTTTCCCTGAACTTTTCATGGCAGTTTTGAGTACTCTGAAAGTTAGAAGCCTTGTCTATGTAGAGCTCAAAAAGGCCTTCTTGGGGTGTTACCCAACTGCTCTCCCTATCCTAGCCTCAACTGCAGCCCAGCCAAGACACTCCATAAAAACGGGAAACTTTAAATCAGCAAGAGTTAGCCAGCCACGCATAAAGCTTTATGTGACATGGTGAGCTCTCTGACATAGTAGGTGCTCCAGAGAAGTGCATGTGACTGGAATCAGACACAATTGCACACCATCAGGTTAAAAACAGAGAGAGGAAATAATACTTGAGATCATTTGGGCCACTTGTCACTTCCCAGTTCATGCTCACTCAGGCACATACATGTATTCATGTGCCTGAGTGAGCATGAACTGGGACTCTTGGTTCTCTCAGTTCATCAGATGGTGAGTATTTCATACTTGTCACATCAGTGTCTAAGGACAAGCAAACCAATGGTTTTGTACAGTATTCCAACCGAGGAAACATTGGTCTCTTCCAATGTTAGAGGGAAAAATAGATGCTGAACTTCCTGAGAAATATCAGTTATATTTCTATTCCCCACTAACAAAACTATCTGCAGGGGCACATAAATAAGGCTAGTTTGAATCTAGTATCCATGTGATCATTTATGTACAATTGCAAAGGATTTTTAAGGAGTAATTTTAATTGATGTGATTTTTGCTTTCCATAATGACGACTCTTGAATCTAACCCTCAAGTAAGATAGGACTCTTCTCTTAAAAAAAAAATGTATGTATATATATATAGAATATATGTAGAATATAGGGGCTTCCCTGGTAGCTCAGAGGTTAAAGCGTCTGCCTGCAATGCGGGAGACCCGGGTTCGATCCCTGGGTTGGGAAGATTCCCCTGGAGAAGGAAATGGCAACCCACTCCAGTATTCTTGCCTGGAGAATCCCATGGACGGAGGAGCCTGCTGGGCTACAGTCCATGGGGTCGCAAAGAGTCGGACATGACTGAGCGGCTTCACTTCACTTCATGTAGAATATATGTATATATAGATTCACTATGTTGTACACCTGAAAAAACACTGTAAATCAACTATATCAATTAAAAAACTTTGACATCAGAAAATTTAGTAAATTCCATAGCAAATTAAGAGCACTTATTTTAAAATTAATCTTAATAAAATAATACCAGATCAATGGGGTCTGATTTGAGGGAAATTATCCATTAAGAGGATGAAAATTATATTCTTCATTAATACTTTTAAACTCTAAAAAAATGTAAATTCATTCTTTTTCATTCTAAATGTATATCCCAGTGAAGTTTTTCTTTCCTCCTTTCCCCTTCCTCTCTTCTTCTTCCCTCTCTTCTCTTTTTTCCTCTCCCTCTCTTGCATTTTCTTGCTTTACCAAGTTCTTCCTCATCCTTTCTTTCCTTGCTGCTTCCTCCTTTACTGAGGAAGAGGATGAGAAAGACAAGCTACTCTGACATACTGGCCCCTTTTTTCTTCTCAGTATGAACCCTATCAGCACATCACATGCAAGCGCGCACACACACACATGCACACGCGCACACACACACACCCCAACACTCCTTCCCTCTACTGATTCACACACCATTGAGAAAACCCACCCAGATGACCTGTCACTGAGTAAGAGAATGTGAGACATTATTTTTCCAGGGGAAATTCATTTTACTTGTTAATAAGAGTCCAGTAGAAACAAATGAAAAACAAGTAAAATTAATTTTAACTATATTTTATTTAGCCTGCATATACAATTACTGGGGCTTCCCTGGTGGCTCAGTGGTACAAAGATTCTGCCTGCCAAGCAGGAGATGCAGGTTCAATCCCTGGGGTCAGGAAGACTCCCTGGAGAAGGAAATGGCAACCCACTCCAGCGTTCTTGCCCAGAAAATCCCATGAACAAAGGAGTCGGGTGGCCTACAGTCCATGCGGTCGAGTTGGACACAACTTAGCAGCTAAACAACAACAACAATTATCATTTCAACATGTTATCAATACAAAATATTGTTAATAAGAAGTTTATTATTTTTCTAATACTAGTTATTCAACAACGAGTGTGTGTCTTACATTTACAGCACAGCTTAATTTGGACTAACCATGTTTCAGGTACTGTGACTTGTGGCTACTTCTGGACTGCAGAGTGCCAGAAGAGGCAGGGCAACAAGACAGAAGGAACCTGGGTTCCTGGGTGGACATGTGGAGCAAACTGCCCATCATCATGGAATTTCCATTTCAGTTCGGTTCAGTCGCTCAGTCGTGTCTGACTCTTTGCAACCCCATGAACTGCAGCACGCCAGGCCTCCCTGTCCATCACCAACTCCCGGAGTCCACCCAAACCCATGTTCATCAAGTTGGTGATGATGCCATCCAACCGTCTCATCCTCTGTCATCCCCTCTCCTCCTGCCCTCAATCTTTCCCAGCATCATCTCTCATTTAAAATATTGTATTTTCTGGTCTTTTTGTAATGAACTTATCCTGTATCCGGATTAATACAAGATGGCTAAAGTTTTTTCCTCTACAGAAGTTGGTATTGATCTACATCTGTCATTCTATGTATAATAAGCAAACAGCATGTTTGTAAACATATCAACAATTATAATCTCTTGTTCCAGTTCAGTCAGCCAGATGGAGAGGGACAACTTAACTTGTATAGGTAAGTACTCAAGTTTTAAACCTTGAAAAATTTCAATTTATATGCTTTCATTTTTTGTATGCTCTGACTTTTGTGTTTCATCAAACTCAAAGGAACAAGCCTCATAACCATAAGCATTTATATATGTATACATCTTTTTAATTTTTATTAATGATTTGAACTAAATACTTATAAAAAGAGAGCAAAAGTTAAAAATTAAAGTTATATAATAAAAAGAAAAAAGGAAACAAGAGGGTCACTTATAAATAATTACAACATCATCAGCAGTGCTTAATTATAAAAAAACCACTACATAAAAAGTTTATTTAAAAGACCTCATCCAGCTTAAGTTTTTCATATTCTATGTATATACTTTTCAAACATATAATTTTACCGACATGGGTAATATAATATCTGCATGTAAAAATAAATCAAGAGTCAAATTAAGGTTTTTCTCTTTCCAATTTGTTTCTGTTTCCCCACAAACAAAAGGAATTGGCCAAAGTCTGGCAAGTTTCTTCATGTTTCTAAATTAATCCTTTGGCTTATGGGTGAATGCAATACTGAAATCTACAAGAAGAAAAAAGCAAATGTAAATAAGGACCCGCTTCAGACTTAGTGTCCCAAGATATGTCAGTTATTATCTTGATTTGTTGCTGTTTTCCTTCAACAAAGCCACACCACCCAGAAGACTGTGGGTAGCTGGGTGAATTCATTCCACTAATTCATTTTATTGCGTCAGTATAGAAAACTAGTTAAAAGTACAGATTTAGCAGTTAGACATTCCTTAGTTTGTATCCTTACTCCACTGATTATTGAGGCTTAGTGTCCTCATCTGTAAAATAAAAATAGCAAATTGCCCCAAAGTACTGGAAGGAATATGTGAGATGAGTAGGAAGCACTTAACACAATGTCTCATCCAGTATTAGCTGCCAAGTATTTTTCTATTTCCAAAATAAATAATGATCTCACAACATTATATATATGTATGTATGTATGTATGTGTGTGTGTATATATATATGTGTGTGTATATATATATATATAAAATATATCCTACAGTATGACAGTTTCTTTTGACATGGATTATTTCTAATTCTCACAGCTACACTAGGATGGTGGGAGAAGCTGTCTCATTTTACAGGTGGAGAAACTGTGGCTCAGAAAGGTAAAGTGGCCTGCCCATGGTTACACAGTGAATGTGTGACTGAGCCAGAGTGGAAACAGACCCAGCCAATATCAAAGCCTGTGTACTTTCTACCAGGTGGAGATGGGACACTCCGGGACACACATTCTTATGGAAGTGTGTGCCCCAGAGTGAGAAAAAGAAAGAGAAGGCAAAGCAGCTTTGGAGGTCTCCAAACCTCCCTGTTTAGAATAAATCCCTTAATTATGCTTGAAGTTGGTCAAGCTTTTGAAATCTTGCCTGGACATTCCTTCCCCATCAAGTTCCTTGAAATTCCCCTTTAAAGAGCATCTAGGAAAAGCCACTCTCATTAGCCAGGGTCTGGCTTTATTTTCCTAATAAACAGACCTTTGGACAGACAAAAGAGTCTCTTATTTTCAATCAATTCTTGAACATTTCAGCTGATTTTCTTCTATTTGGCTTGAAGTTGTGATCTGGGAATGACTGGTCCTGCAAATTGTCCTCCTATAAGGGAAGCCCCTTGAGGATCCTCAACTTGTTATTTTTAATCACTGTAATCTCTTTTTCAAAGGAGGCCATGGTCAGAAACAGAGCAAGCCTTTCAGAGCTTTCTAAAGCACAATTATTGCAGAGGGAGTGGTATTGAGGGAAAAAGGGAGGGAGGGTAGAGATGTGGGAGAGAAGAGGCAGTCAATATAGTGCTAACAACTTGGGAAAAGGCTGAATCATCATCTCAATTGGATCCTGACTGTTGAGAAGAAACCCCATGTTTTAATTTTTTTCCATAGTGACCATTTTACTCCAGTCTAGAAAATCTAAAGGATATGCTGAGATGGGAGGGTGGGAGTGGGGCATGGAGAGTGGAAGCTCTGTGGGGATAAACTGGAATCCCGAGGACAAAGGTTTGAGGCAGGAAAACAGACCATTGATTCCAAAGATGGTGAGGGGCCCTAATTCAGTAAAAAATAAAAAAGCAAACAGAACACCAGGAGAATGTTAATTTCCATAGCCCTAAGTCAATACCCGGAGCAGAACGCATTAGATTTACTTCTAACGTAACTATTCTAAGAAAGTATAAGCCAACAGAAAATGTCACAAACCAGGCCAGTGCCCTTTTCTTCCTAACTTTGAGTGGCAGAATCAGGTTTGCTAATCCGAAGTATTGACTCAGGAGGTATTAGCCTGGTTCCTGCAAGATCTTTCTTGCAAGATCTCTTAGCCACCAGAAAAGAGGTAAGATGATTGCCCACCAACGCCTGAGTCGGGCGTTACAGTTGAAGACTAACATTGTAGGCTGGCATAACCTATAAGGTGAAAGTCTAGTCCCAGTTTTCACCTGCTGTCCATGGATACTTAGGCCATCACGGAACCCCTCTGTTCATGTGAATCCCAGATGCATCTCTGTCTCAGTGCTGGGACCCCTCACGGCCAATGCTCAGCCAAATTGGGAGGATTCATGTGGGAATAGAGACCCAGTAGGACTCTTGGGCTGCAGACTAGCCTCCATTATCCTCCAAAGAAATTCTGGTCCTAAACTAGTGATAGTCTTAAGCAAGCCTCCTAATATGGAGAAATCATTCATGCATCCACTCATTCAATTATTTCCTGAGCACCAGGTAACTGCCATCCACTGGTAGACTGGCTTGAAGGAGTGCTGAGAAAACCTACTTTTAAACACACACACACACACACACACACACACACGTGGCAGAAACAAAGTGAACCTGACAGTGCACATCCCTTCAGTATTAAACCATTTGGGTCTCATTGGCAACTCTAATATATACTGGGAACCCACTGTAGCTCAGGCACGCTCATCTTTATGCACTCATTTACTCCCTAAGACCCCCCAAGGTAGCTGGACAAACATCTGTTTTCAATAACTGGGAAACAGGATCCGAGAAATCAAAGGACTTGCACAAGGTCACACAGCTACTAAACCCGAGACTGACTGCGGAGCCACCTCTTTCGCTGCCACGTGGAGCTGGGGCAGTTTTCTCAGGGAACTCAGGTCCTCGGTTTGGGGGAGGGCTGAAGAGGCCAGCGGGGTTACGCCCACTTCCCTCCAGTCCACGGAGAGGACTGGCTGTTTCCCAGCTGGGGGGAAGAGGCTGCAACCGCATGTAGGTTGGCTTGCTGGGCAGCCGGGCCAACCCGCTGCCAGCTCCCTGGGGGCCGGGGCCGGTGTTCTCCACGCCACCCCCACCCTTCCGCGCAGAGTACCCCCCACCCCGCCTAGCCGTGCGGGCTTGCAAGGGCTGCCCGCCAGGCATGGAGCGCGTCCACAAGCGGACTACGCTCTGGGTAGCTCCAGGGGGAGAGAATCGGGAACACAAACCCAGGAAAATGGGGGAAGCGTTCTGGGAAAGGTGGTCCCTGGTTCTGGTCGCCTGCGTGACCCGGGCTCCGGCTGGCACTACCCCGAACTTTCTCCAATGTTGCCCCCATAGCTTCCTCTCGCGACGCTTAGGAACGGGGAAAGTGGGGATGGAAGGGCGGTGGCTGTGGGCCCGTTTGCCCCACGAGTGCCCCAAAGCCCCTCTCTTCCTTGTTTAGCCCCAGAATCGACCTATGCAGGGCCCGGGGTGAAGGGACCCGTGCCCTGTCACTCCCCGCCCGCGGGGCCCCCGGTGAGGCTAGGCAGGCTTCCTTCCGTGCCTGGCGTCCTGGCTCCTGACTGGAGAACGGCAGGGAAAAGATGGCTGGGGACCTGACCCGGCTTAAGAGAGGGGCCCTGGGCTCTGGGCATGGCGTCAGGGGTCTTCAGGTCTATGCTGGTCGAGCTGCCTGTCAGGCCCGGGAGGCGCTCACTTGCTTTGGACAACCCCTCTCTGCGCTCTCGAAAGCCGGCTGTCAGCTGAGGAGCTTAAGAGAACCGCTTTTCTGCGGGTACTGAGACTCGGGGTGGCGGGAGCAGCTCTGGCCTCCAGGGAGCAGGCCTCAGGAATCAGCGCTCCCCTTTCGGTCTTGATTGGTTTCCCCTCCCCTGTTCGAAACTACCTAGAGCTCTCAGTCCACTGGGAGCCTGTCCTAGAAATCCAGGGTCTTCTCTCTCACCCGGGACCGTCAAAGAATAATTTGGAGTTCTTTCCAGGCAGCCTTCCGAAAAGCTTCAGGTTCTTCTCTTCTCCTCTCCCCCGCCCTAGGACCAGTTAGGGGAGAAGCCCAAGTCCCTTCTCTTGTAGGGATCCGTCCGGGGAAGCTGGAATGACCGTCCCATTGGGGGCCGGTCTCGGAAAAGCTGGTTTCCTCTGCTTCAGGGATGGGAGTGGGGAAAACCGGAGTCACCACCCTGCCTAGGACCCGACTAAAAGAAGCCAAGGTCCCCGCGACCCCAGAAACGGATCTGGAGAAAGGCGAGTCTCCACCGCTCTCCTGAAACCGCCCGGGGTGGAAGCCAGGCCAGAGTGACGCGTCGCTCAGCTCCGACCCACACCCGGGAACAGCGCTTCGGACTTGGGGGCTGCATCTCCTGGCTGCGGCCCCGCGACGGCGCCGGACACTGGCTCGGAGCTGAAAGGATAGGGCATCCAGGACAGAAGGGCCCTCGGCGGGCTGCGCTGGCACCGTGCGCCTGGGAACCGTGCGCCCTCCTCCGGCACTGCGCGGTTGGCGCCCTCCGGGGGGCCAAGTCCCGCGCCCCCAACACCACGGCGGGCCACTTACCGCGGTAGCTGGTTCCCGGCTTATAGAAGTCGGGGTCGCCCTCCACGCGGAGGCTGAACTCGGTGTAGCCCTCGCGCCGCGTGCCCTGGACGCGCAGGATGCGGCTGCAGTAGCCCTCTGACTTGGGCACTTTGTCCAGGGTCTCGTCGGAGAAGGCCAGCGCCACCGCCAGGGGCAGCGCCAGGGCCAGCAGCGCTGGACCCCGGCTCAGCCTCAAGAGCACGGGGGACAGCCTCATCCTCGCGGGCCCCCAACTTTGTGCCCTGGCCGCTGGCTCTCGACACAGGACTCCTGCCCGAAGGGGTCCCCGCGGAAACGAGACCTGGCGGAGCCCAGGCGGGGAGCGGAGCTCCGAGCCGGTGCTGGCGACCGGGAGACCGTGCTGCCTGGGCTTGGCGGCTGCCGAGCTGCGCTGCGCTGAGCAGAGCCGAGCAAGCCGAGCAGCGCGAGGAAGGGAGGGCGGCGGCGAAGGAGGAGGAGGAGGAGGAGGAGGAGGAGGAGGGAGGGCTGATTTTGCCCAGATCCCCAGCGCAGCGCTGTTTTGTTTCTGAGCTGGCGATTAGCGGCGCGGTGGTGTTTATTTTGCGATGCTGAATTCCCAGGGTCTGGCGAGGAAATCATAGGATCCAGGGACACTGCGGGCTCTGTCCCACCATGAGGCTGCAACCCCAACCCCCGGACTCTGTGGAGGCGGGTGCTCCAAGGAGGGATAGACTGAGAACTAACTTTTGTTGCACATCTACTCTGTGCCATATTCCAATGTACTGTCTATAGCTTATAAGATAAAGTCAAGCATGTATCTACTGATACTTTTTAAGTTGACCTGTCTTTATACTTAGAAATCTCTCTTAATAGTAGGCTTCCCTGGTGGCTCAGATGGTAAAGAATCTGCCTGCAATGCAGGAGACCTGTGTTCGACCCCTGGAAAATCTCCTGTAAAAGGAAATGGCAATCCACTCCTGTGTTCTTGCTGGGAGAATTCCATTGACAGAGGAGCCTGGCAGGCTACAGTCCTTGGAGTTGCAAAGGGTCGGACCCAACTAGCAACTCTCATTCACCTCTGTGCCTGGCCATATTCTGGGAGGTTTACTTACATCTGCTCACCTTCTCCAATCTCACTGCACAGAATAAATGCGACATTACTTTCATTCATTTTACAGAGGAGCAAACTGAGGCTTTTGACCAGTTAATACAGGGTCAGATGCCATGGCTATCTGAATTTATTGCCCTTCTCATAGCGTGATGGAACAGGTCAGACTGATGGATGGAAAGGAGCAAAAATGATTCATCCATTGGCCCCTGTAGGCACAGTGCTACAGCTTGTAATACTTTTGGCAATTCCTGAAAATGGTCTCTTTAAAATCAAAAGAAAAAAATACAGTTAGAGCTAATAAAATATTTTACCATATAGTACTAATTTATTTATATTTCGATTTACACAGTCATAAAATATAATGTTTACTGTTGTTTTATGAAGGAAGAAGCCCACAAAGACAAAAGTGCCTAAAGCCCAGGGGAGTCCTCATAGAGCCCTGGAAAGAGATTTTGAAAGTTTCAAAGAAAAGCTTGTGTTTTCTTGGCTTAGACTTTAGTTTAGGTTCCCAGTCCCCAGTGACAGATGTTTGGAGAGGAACTGAGCCTGAGTGCTCACTGGCCAGAGCCTCAGGCACCAACCCCAAAGCCAGACAGAGAAAGCCAGGTGCAAGAATCTCACCCAGTGTTTCCTTGGGGACAGACCTGAATCAAACATTAGTCCTAGAGCCTATTATACAGCGTGAAGTAAGTCAGATGGAGAAAACAAATATCATATATTAACAAATATATCTAAGGGATCTAGAAAGATGGTACTGATGAACCTGTTTTCAGGACAGCAATGGAGATGCAGACATAGAGAGCAGACTTGTAGACACATGGGGGAAGGAGAGAGTGGGATGAATTGAGAGAGTACCACTGAAACATATACATTACCATATGTAAAATAGCCAGCTAGTGGGAGTCTGCTGTATTACACAGGGAGTCAACCTGGTGCTGTGACAGCCTAGAGGAATGGAATGGGCTGGGAGGTGGGAAGGAGGTTCAGGAGGGAGGGGACATATATATACCTATGGCTGATTCATGTTGATGTATGGCAGAAACCAATACAATATTGTAAAGCAATCATCTTCCAATTAAAAAGCAAACAAACAAAAAATTAGTCCTGCCACTCACCCACTGTGAGACTTGAGCAAGTTATTTAACCTCTCCAAGCTTCAGATTCCTGCTCAGAAAGGGTGCATGTACACCTATGGGCTAATATAGCATTTCTCTAGAGGGTGCTAGAGTTAAATGACATTTAACATTCTCATCATTCAGAAAACTAAGATCATGGCATCCAGTCCCAAGGCAGGAGGAGAAGGGGACAACAGAGGATGAGATGGTTGGATGGCATCACCGGCTCAATGGACATGAGTTTGAGCAAACTCTGGGAGTTGGTGATGGACAGGGAAGGCTGGCGTGCTGCAGTCCATGGGGTCGCAGAGTCGGACACGACTGAGTGACTGAACTGAACTGAACTGAGAGTTAAAAGAAATGAGGCATACAGAATACTGGGCCTGACCTCCACCCCCAGGCTCAACAGGTGGGCCTGGCCCTGGGTATCACACTAATGGAGATCAAGTCTGTCCTGGGGGTGCCAGTAATGCCTCTGCCTGCCCTCAGTGTGCTCAAGCATTCTAAGCACTCTCAGAAACTTTGGTTAAGCACCCTCTCCTTCCCCTGGGCTGTCAACACACCTCAAGAGCCTGCATTTAAAAAGCAATCTTCTTTGCTTTCCAGGTCAAGTTTTTCTCTTTGACATCACTAACAAACAGCCCAGAGGAGCCATCTGCATTTGAGGCCTCCATTCCTCCTCGCCTGCCCCTAATCCATGTGTTGGACTCTCCCTGCCACGATTAAGAGGGCACCTTCTCTCAGAGGTCCTCTGGCAGTGCCCCTTGGCAGAAACCAATTATGCTCTTTTCTCAGCCTGACTCTCCTTGACCCTTGGCAGCACCTGCTCCAGCTAGCAGCCTTCCTTTACAGAGTTGACATTCAAATTCACTTCTGTGTCCTGAATGAATTATCTCCACTGTGGCTGGACTGGCTCAGGTTTCACATAGACTCCACGGTGCACAGTCCCATGCACCCTGCAAGCTGTCCTCGAGTTCAGATTTGGGGCCAACTCTGTGCTGAGTAGTGGACTCCAGAGGGAACAAAAATTCATTCATTCACTCATGTCCAATGTGCTCCACGTGCTCTCTCCTGGGGCAATTTACTTGCCTTTGTGGATTTTACAATCTAGGGGAGAGGCCGATATTTTAAATACATAGTTACAGGAATCTTTTCCAATCATAATGGTGACATAAACACTGCAAGCTAAGTTGTTCAGGAGAGTGTAAGCCAATCTTACCTCAGAGGACAGGAAACTACCAAAATAAAGAAAATGTGGCTCCTGCCTTCATGGAGCTTATTTTACATCCCATAGCTCAATTATGTGTTCTTGAAAGTCTTTTCATCTAAATCAGCATATTCAAATCTAACATGGAGGTGGGCGGAAATGGAGCAGGGAGGGACAGAATAGTTTAACTTCCCATTCAACAGTGACAGGAAAACCACGTGAGGTAGGAGATCCCATCCCCTCTGCTATTTTTCAGATTGTTGTTGTTTAGTCGCTAGGTGGTGTCTTACTCTTTTGCAACCCCTTGGACTGTAGCTACCAGGCTCCTCTGTCCATGGGATTTCCCAGGCAAACATGCTGGAGTGGGTTGCCATTGCCTGCTCCAGGGGATCTTCCTGACCCAGGGATTGAATCTGCCTCTTCTGCATTGGCAGGTAGGTTCTTTACCGCTGAGCCACCAAGGAAGCCCCTGTTTTCCTCTAGAGTTTACTGTCTGGTGAAAGTGAAAGTCGCTCAGCTGTGTCCAGCTCTTTGTGACTCCATGGACTGTTGGAGTGGGTAGCCATTCCCTTCTCCAGGGGATCTTCCCAACCCAGGGATCCAACCCAGGTCTCCTCCATTGCAGGTTGATTCTTTACCAGCTGAGCCACAGGGAAGCCCAAGAATACTGGAGTGGGTAGCCTATCCATTCACCAGCAGATCTTCCCAACCCAGGAATTGAACCGGGGTCTCCAGCATTGCAGGCAGATTCTTTACCAACTGAGCTATCAGGGAAGCCCCTTACTGTCTGGGTACCAAAGCCAATAAGGCATAAAAGAACCAGGATTCAAAACAGGCCTCACCAACATCAAAATGGGGTTCTTTCCTCTACACAGTGGTCACCCCAGCGTTGGGGCTACTACAGCAGGCTCCAAGCAGCCCATGGAGCTGCAGTTGCTCCACCAAAGCTAAACTTCCCTAACCCAGCTCTATTGTCCGGTCAGACCACTGTTCTCTCTCCACAGATTCAATCCATCAGCAAGTCACTGGTTTCCAATTCCCTCCAAGATGTGTCCATTTTTTGCCATCTCCTCTCGCACCATACCAGTCTGAGCTGTCATCATCTCTCAGCCTCCTAACTGGGCTGCCCATGTCTACTCTTTCTCTCCTCCAGTGCATCTTCTGAACTGAAGTCTGAGTGATCCTTTTTAAAAGGAAGACTAGAATGTCAATCCCTCAGTTACAATCCTTTTCCACTGGCTTTTCGGGGCTCTCAAAACGAAGAATCTTTACTGTGGCCTCTGCGGCCCTGCCTGATCTGCCTCTCAGGGCCAGGTGCCCCTTCTTTCATGACTTCTGGCCACCATGGCTTTCCAGCTTTATGCACTTTGGTCTGTGTGGTTCTCTCTGCCTAGAACCCAGTGCTTTCATCTTTCCCACCCCCCATCCTCTCCCAGCCAACTTCTACGCATCCTTCAGATCTCAGTGCAAAACTGCTTCCCCAGAGAAGTCCTTTCAGATTTCCCTGAATAGGTCCTGCCCCTCTTTCTATGCTCTCCTGGAACTTGGTATCTTCCTCTTAATATTCTCAAGATTTATAATTATCTTCCCTTCTCCAGGGGATCTTCCCAACCCAGGGATCGAATCTAGGTCTCCCACATTGTAGGCAGATTCTTTACCAGCCACTAGGGAAGTGTTGTGTTATAATCATATAGTCACTTTAATGTTTGACTTTTACATTTGGTGTTTGTTCACTGTCTGTCTCCATCACTAGATTCCAGTATCCATAAGGGCTGGGACTGTCTCTGGGGCTTACCACTGTGTTCTCCATGCACATCATGGTGCCCAGCTCCATAAGTATTTGTTCTGTGAATAACAGCCTCCCAGGACCCTCTGATGCAGCCCAGGTTCTTCAAGTGAACTTCAAGGCCCTCCATGATCTGGTCATAGATTCCAGACTGAGCTCTCAGTGCTCCCCAGCTGGATCCCCTGTAATCCCCACTTTCGGAATTGGCAAACTTTGTTTATAGCTTTCCCATCACCTAGGATGTCTGCCCTTCTTCTGCCCATTGAAATTCTCTTCTCCTCCATGGGATGAAGTCTTGCAGTCTCTCCTCCAGACTTCAGTAGAACTTGTGAGAAGAAAGTTTCTTACTTTGACTATTCTGTTCGGTAGATTGTTGTGAACTGTCTCGTATGCCTATGTCTCATCTCCTAGCAATGAATCCAGTTTACTTTCTGTTTAATTTCCTGTTCAGATGTTTCGTTCTGTTGTAAAATACACTGGACTTCAAGAAATCTCTTTCCAGTTTTGTAGCCTAAGGCAGAGCTGATGTTAGTTGCTAGGGTGTTGCTAGGGAAAGTCATTTAGCCAGGGCAGATAATTAACTTTATCAGTGTGTGTGGGTAGGTCACAGAAGAGAAGAGCTAGGGGCTCCACTTCTCTGAGAGAGAAAAAAAAGAGAAAAAACTCCTTTGATTGGTAAGAGGTGAGATCAGCCTCTTTTTTTTTTTTTTTTCCTAAGAGAGAAGGGAAAAAGAAGTTTCTAGATTATTGTTTTTCTGAGTATGGTCATTGAAACACAGCATCAAATGTTTGCTCTCAAATGCAAATTCCAAAACCCCATCCCAGACCTATTGAATCTGCACTTTGAACAAATTTAAACTGCTGTTTAGGGAACCGCAGCTTATAATTCACACTTGAGATGCAAGGCTTCCTTCTGGCTTTCCCACGTTCTGGCTGTGAAGCTGAGTGGTCTTGGGAGCTCACGGTTCCTGTCTAAACTGCTTATGTACAAACTGGGAAATAGTAATACCTACCCTGCCTACTGCCTGGGGTTTTGAGAAACAAACAAGTAACTGAGATAACAATTTATAAACTTCAAAGTGATTCACAAAAGAAATTAGTATTGTTATTAATATAGAACGAGAATCCAGAAATGTTATGTCTTTGTTCCTATAACTCAGAGGTATACTCGGAAATTTTATGGAAAGGTGTTTTTAGAAAAAGAAAGTAAATGGACAACGAACAAAGAAAGCTGAATTGTACTGAACAACCTATCTGTGATCTGTCGTGAAGAAAAGTCCAGAAGCTGTCCACAGGAAGCCAATAGGTTCTGAGTCCAAGTTATGGACAGTGAATATAAAAATACAACTTTTTAAAATTCTAAAAGCAAAAAATATTAACGGAAGAGAGATTTATCCAGCACCTGTTATGTTCCAAGCATTAGTCAAATTGTATATAATTACGCTACCTTTGGAATTCTGAAGTTCACTGGATCCATCCTACAATTCTACCCAAGGTATGAGTCCTTCCATTCACCTGATCTCTCCAGTTCTTTGGTCTCCGTTCAGTTTTACCTTTCCTTCTACTCTCTGTAGCACCTTACCTATTTTTCACTGCTTCATCCAGATCAGCATCCTAGAAGAGCCTTCAAAAGTCCCTCTCACTTGAAAGCTCGCAATATCGAATTTACACTCCATCCTCCGTCATCCTACCTCCATCAGCTATAGCCTCAGGTCACTCCCTGCAGCCACAAAGAACTCTGCAAGTGGCTCATTGGCTTCCAGCCCATCCTCACGCATGTGATCCTTTTTAGAAACTAGAAAGTCTTTAATGATACTCAGCCATCCCTCTGACCCCCTCTATTCAAGAGAGCTTGGATCCTTCCATATCAGCAGCCCTCCCCTGCAGAAGCATCCTCAGTTTTGGAAATAATGGCTCCCAATGGTCCTCTTTCATTCCACTCTCAGCGGTCCCATTGCATCACTCCCGTGCTTGACCCCTCTATGTCACTGAGACCTCCAACTGCTTAACCAGTTCTGATTTTCCCAGCACATCTTGTTGGCAGTTCCTTCCCCATCCAATGTGGACATCGTACTTAACCATTTTAACCATATCCTCACCAACGTGCTTCATTAGGTCGCCCTTTTTATTTTTGAAGATGAACTAAGAAGAACAATGGAACTACCCCCGACTTCTGAATTCTGCTGCAAAAAAAACACGGTAACTCTTCTAATTGCTGTTCTACAAACTCATGAATTTGACTCTCAACCAAAGTTCTTAATCAGTTTCCTTTCCTATTCTTCACAGTGCTTTCTCTCTTTCTTCTAGTCCTTGTTATGTTTTAGGCCTGTTGTATCACCCTTGCTATTCTCACTCTTTGGGGGATAACCTGGTCTCTTATTCTACCCTCAAAGAAAGGACTTTAGGCATGAATTTCCTCAAACTGCTGTCTCCTCTATCATCAAACCAAACTCTGGTGAAACCCAAGTTCACTTCTTGCCTTAAAAGAAGGGATTTCACTCTTCCGTTCTTCCAAGACTCACCCCCTGTCCTCATTCTCTCCTGCCTTCTGTTGAATACTTATCTGGTTATGACCCTCTGTCTGGCTCGCCCATAGCTCAGTTTCCCTTTCTGTCCACATTCTCAGCTTGCAGACCTGGGTGAGTCTTCCCCATCTGGGATGTGGGTAGGAGTAGAGGACCAGGTTGAGGTGACTCTGGACATTTCACTGCCCTCCTTGCCCTCGCCAGCTATTCTCTCAATATGCCTCAGAGCCAGACTTTCAAAAGAGTTGTTCTTCCTTGCTGTCTCTGCTCTCTCAGCTTCCATTCATTTTTTCCTTGCAGGAAAGTTTGGCAACAGCTCATGAGTCTTTATTGAAACTGTTCCAACAGAGGTCACATAAGACCTCCTCATCATAGCCTTTGTGTGAACTGAAGTAGACAAAAGCCATCAGTAAGGTCCCTGTCATTGTATAGCCGAATGGAAGTTCATCACTGGAAGAAGTTAAAGAGATGCACACAGCGTGTGTGTATGGGGTGGGGTGGTGGGGGGTGGGGCTCTTCTAAGATGTAGACCTGGTCCCAGTTTGGAGATGTCTCAGTCTCTCTGCTTTGGCTTTCTAATTAGAGAGGGTATCATGTATGAATGCAATACCATCTATGCCAGGTACAGCTGTGGGCAGCTCCCAAGCACAAAGTCTTGCAAATCCAGTCATGTCCAAAACTTGGACACAGACCACATTTCCCCTGTGGCTTGCTTGCTATAAATCTGGCAACCCAGACCAAGTGCAGCCACCTTTTGGAAGCTCTCAAACTTCAGAATTTGGACCACATGACCATGGCACTCTACTGCCACCTGGCGACAGTAAACTGAACGTGCAGCAATATTCAGTAAGGCACTCCTAAGGTCACCTCCTGGGTCTATGGCAGACTAGATTGTTTGCTCTTTGAGAAAGTCACTGAATAATGAGTCAAACACCATTCCACTGTGTTTAGAATAATGTGTCTGCATGAACTATGTGTTTAATGAATTTTGATGAAATTCAACCTTTTCATTCAACAAACATTTATTGATTAACTGGGAGGAAAGTGATACAGAGACAACACAAAATTCCTGCCTTCAAAAAGCTGCAGAGACAGATAAAGCAGATATTTCTAAGATGAGAAACCAGATAGTATTATTGAAAGCACGGAGCAGAGTGACTAATTCTGCTTGGGGTGAGAGCCCAGGAAAAGGTAACTTTTGAAAAGCCACTCAACACCTCCTTGAAAGATAGATAAGGACTTACCAATTGGACAACAGGAATAGGCATTTTAGCTGAGGGAACAGCCAGTACAAAGACAGAGAGGTGTGAAAAGGCAGGATGTGTCCTTGCGGTGACAGAATGACCTTTTCAGTGGCACCAGATAAAGATGGATGGTTGGTGAGAGTTTAGGGGCAGGGACATACACTAAAAGGCTTTAACATCAGTCCAGAGGAGGGCCATGGCTAAAGCAGCTGGACAGGAGGGAATGACACAGTGTTGTTGAGGAGGTAGGGTGAACAGGACTAGGTACACGGTGATGTGCAGGAGAGGAGAAGGGAGTCAGGGATGACTATGAGGGCTCTCACACAGGCCATGTGAGGGATGTCAGCGGTAGTATAATTTCCTGAGATAATGAATTCAAGAAGGGAAACCATGGGCTGGTAAGGGTAGGGGATGGTATGAGATGATATAAATTCAAGAAAAGACTGATTTGAAACTCAAGATTCAAAAAACTAACGTCCAGTTCCAACACTTCATGGCAAACAGATGGGTAAAATGTGGGAAAAGTAACAGACTTTATTTTCTTGGGCTCCAAAATCACTGCAGACATTGACTGCAGCCATGAAATTAAAAGATGCTTGCTCCTTGGAAAAGATATGACAAACCTAGACAGCATATTAAAAAACAGAGACACACTTTGTCAACAAAGGTCTGTATAGTCAAAGCTATGATTTTTCCAGTAGTCACGTATGGATGTGAGAGTTGGACCATAAAGAAGGCTGAGCACCAAAGAATTGATGCTTTTGAACTGTGGCGCTGGGGAAGACTCTTGAGAGTCCCTTGGACTGCAAGGAGATCAAACCAGTACATCCTAAAGGAAACAACCCTGAATATTCATTGGACGGACTGATGCTAAAGCTGAAGCTCTAATACTTTGGCCACCTGATACAAAAAGCCAACTCATTGGAAAAGACTCTGGTGCTGGGAAAGATGGAGGGCAGGAGGAGAAGGGGACAGCAGAGGATGAGATGGCTGGATGGCATCATTGATGCAATGGACACAAGTCTGAGCAAACTCCGGGAGAGTGAAGGACAGGGAAGCCTGGCATCCTGCAGTCCATGGAGTCTGAGTGGGACATGACTTAGTGACTAAACAGCAATAATAACAAGAGGTCTTTCAATGGGGGATGTACAGCAGACTGTCAGAGGCAACAGGTCTCCAGCCCAGATGACTGATGGGAGCTGGGGGCCTGGGAGTTGTTAGGGTTTCGTGTCCAAAGTTCCATGTGAAAGATTCTCAAAACTTAGCTGTCCTGTGTTGCTCTCTCTCGGTTTCGTGCTCTGATTTCCAAACCAACAGATCAATTTGATACCCTTGCTAGCATGCTAATGGAAAGAATAATCTTCTTGTGTCCTCTATGAGGCTCATCAAATGACATGTGTGGATATTCACAATGGTGTCCTAGGATGAACCAAAGAAGCGGATTCTAGACTCTATAACCTAGCAGGTACCCGTGGTCTTGGGGAGTTTCCAGGGCTTGCAGACTGGCAGCTCCTCTGCTCATATATAAGACTAGACTGGAGAAAGTAATTGAGAGAAAAAAATAGAGGAGAGAATGGATTCACATCCTTACAGCCTGTTGACATGAGGAAGACGAGAGGGAAGGAGACACAGTTAATGACAACAGAGCGTGAGAGATGACAGAAGTTGCCAGAAAGGGTATTTAAGGCATAAGGGAATACATAAGAATAACCAAAACAGGGCAGAAGAAAAGATGCTCCCCTCCTCCTCCCACCATAATGAAGTTTCCATGTGCTACAAATTAAAAAAAAAAAAAAAAGGCTTTGTTTTCCAATTAGCTGTGGCCCAAGTTTTGCACCTCTCCCAATCTGGAAAATATAATTGCTGAAGTGTCAGGTTTATGGATTGGGTTGTGGTTCTAAATAAGCTGCATCCAACTGTTACTTTGTATGCTGAGCCCAAAGAGCTAGGACCTAGGAAAAAAGTCCCCAGAACATAATTCAGCTCCAAATTATTTCTCTTAGAAAATTGGAACCATGTCTGTTGGTCTGAGCATTAAGAGGGAGTAAGAATAGAACACATTTTATTCATTCATCAGACTGTGGCGACATTGACAATTTTCAGCCCTTTATCAGATCCCTGAAGGACAGGAGGGCACACCTGTCCTATAATAATCACAGTGGACAGTCATAATGTGCTTACAGTGAGTCAGGCAGTGGTGATCTAAATGCTCCACATGTATGAACTCATATAATCCTCGTAACAATCTGGGTGAATTTATTACCTCCATTTTGCAGATGAGTAAACTGAGGCATAGAGAAGTTAGGTGATTGGCTTCATCCACAGTCACAATCTATTTGAGAGCCCACAAAGATCTGCAAGACACATTTCAGGGCCAATTAAGAACCAAGACAGATGACCTCTGTGTTCCTTGCACAGGGGGAGGAATCCTTGGGCAAACAGTGAGAGTTGATGAAGGGGCTCGGATTTGGAGGGATGAGGGAGAGGGCACCCTGAGCAGCACTGACCATAGGAGCGTGGAGCACTGGCGCAGTGGTGAGGGGGCTATCTGGTCTGGAGCAGAAGGTCTGTAGCAGGGAACCACGAGGGAAGTTGCTGTGAGAGGAGCTGAGCTGTGCTGAGCCTGTGGTGTTGGAGTTTCTCTTGAGAAGATTCAAACGTGAAACGATGTTCTCTGTCAACCCAGTGCATTTAATGCAGTGATACGAGAGCCAGAATAGAGTGCACTCATTCATCAAGCTCCATTAACTCATTAAACTTACATTTCAGTTTTGTCTCTATTCCTTCTTTCTTCTTAATAAGTCCTGGTATCTGGGATGCTGACCTTTTAGAAAGGTTCTTATGCTAATTGTCAGTCTTGTTCCTTGTCCTTAAAAACATAGCTCAAATGGCATCTCTGAGAAGCTTTCACCAACACCCCAGGCAGGGTTATCACTCCTGTGTGCAGCAGGCTCTGTGTGTATAACTCCTGCAGCACTTATCCCACGGGACCACTATCTGTGTATGCATCTTGTTACCTCTCACAAGACCCCAAGCTCCTTAAAAGGCACCACTGTTGACTTTGTATTGCTTTTACCTTGCCTGGTGCCCCCGCACATAGTATACACTCACTGTCTGTTGAATGAATAACGAAAAATAGATGAAGGAATGGATGAGTGGCCACCATCATAATTGGAAGGAATCTATAGGATGATCTTGGTCAAGCATTTCTTTCTTTTATGAACTCTATAAATCAATTATCTCCCTACAACTTTAGTTGATATTACAGTAGCCTAGTTATTTTTTGCCTTCGTAACACTCATCACAAACTGTAATTATTTGATGTGCTTGTTCATTCTCTTAGGACAGTGTAAACGTCATGAGTGCAGGCAGCCCACCTGTTCTGCCCACTATTGTATCGACAGCTCTTCCACATAACGCGACTCTAAGTGAATGTTCTAGGGACACTTGATGGATAAAAGAATGAATGTCACCGCTCCAGTTAACTGCTCAGATTCTTTTTGGATCTCTCAGGTGAAGAAAAACTCCTTCCCATTCTTTTAGACAACTCTATTAGGAAAATTTTCTTTCTGTTGAAATAAGAACTACTTCCCTAGGATCCTTATAGAACAAGCTTAAGTCTCTTCCAAGAAGCAGACTATGGTGATTTTTAAATATGGCCACACATTTTTTGATATTTCTTTCTTCACAAGGGAGGGTTTAATTTCCCTCCCTTTAAGGGTGAGCTGGACCCTGTGACTCACTTCTAAGTGGTAGAAGTGACAGTCTGACAGTCGTGTCTGACTCTTTGTGATCCCATGGACTGTAGCCCACCAGTCTCCTCTGTCCATGGCAATAAGACTCACTCCTAATGACTACACTAATACAGAAGTTATGGAACGTGGTTTCAGAGATGAGGTCCTGAAAGGACTTGTCCTTGCTCTCTTAATAGCTCATTCTGGGTGATGTTAGTTGCCATTGCATCAAGACACTCATACAACCCTATGGAGAGGCCTACAAAACAGGAACAGAAACCTCCTGCTCTATGAATGAGCTGTCTTGGAAGTGAATCTTCTAACCCCAGTCAAGCCTTCAGATGACTGCTGCCCCTACTGACATTCTGCTTGTAACCTCATAAGAGATCCCAAGATAGAGCCACTTCTGAATTTGCAACCTACAGAAACCATAAATAATAAATGTTGTTTTAAGCCACTGAGTTTTGATATAGTTTGTTACACATCAATAGATAACTAATACATAGCTTTTAAAGCATATTCTGAGAATTACCATGTTGTACTCTTTTCTTCTCTTTTCCAGGTTAGACACAGTTTCTGAACCCCATAATCCCCCTCTTCTTTCTCCCAGGAGCATATTACAGCTTGTCACAAACACAGAAAGGCTGGCACTCAAACTGAATATGGAATTTAAGGTCTGGCTGTGCTATCCAAGAAGAGAATCTATCCTCTCTATCTAAATGTGCCCACATCATGCTATTAATTTACATTGACTTCCCCCCTCATTTCATTAGGAAAATTTTCAAACATACAAAAATGTTGAAAGAATTTTACAGTTAACATCCATATATACATGACTAGATTCTACACCAAACATCTTACTACACTTGCTTTAGCACAAATCCATCTATACAGTCCATGGAATTCTCTAGGCCAGAATACTGGAGTGAGTAGCTGTTCCCTTCTCCAGGGGATCTTCCCAACCCAGGAACTGAACCGGGATCTCCTGCATTGCAGGCAGATTCTTTACCAGCTGAGCTACCAGGGAATCCTATCTATCACCCTACCAGTCCATCAGTGCTTTTTATTTGTTTGATGCATTTCCAAGTAAGTTAAAAACATCCACATACACCTTTCTGCCAAATAAAATCTCCAAATCCTTTCTTACTTGCTTCCTCCCCCAACCTATTTCTTACCTATCTCGTGCTTGGTCTTGAAATACAGTTCTGTTTACATGTACTTGCATAGAAAAACAGAATTACACAGGGAAAATACAATAGGTTTTGAAGGTAAGTATGCCAGGAGAAGACTAATTCTTTCACTTCCAGCTCTGTGGCATTAGGCAAGTGACTCAACTTCTTGGAGTCTTGGTTTTTTTCATCTGTAAAATGAAAAGGATAAGAAGACCTACTTTGCAGAACTCTTCACAGGATGAGAGTATCTGTGGAAAACATTTAGTGTCCTATTTGGCAGGCAGAAGATATTTAATAAATGATAGCTAAGATTATTTAGGGGCTTCCCTGGTGGCTCTGTATCTTCCCAGGTGGCTCAGTGATAAAGAATCTGCCTGCCAACGCAGGAGACACAGAAGATCTGAGTTCGATCCCTGAGTCAGGAAGATCCCCTGGAGGAGGAAATGGCAACCTGCTCCAGCATTCTTCCCTGGGAAATCCTATGGACAGAGGAACCTGGCAGGCTATAGTCCATAAGGTCGCAAAAGAGTTGGACATGACTTAGCGACTAAACAACAAAAACCTTATTTAGTCCACCATTCCAGCCCACATGCATAATTTTGGATTCTTACTCTATCATCAATTTACACCATGAAGTCTGTAGACTATATATAGGTCTGCTAGACCCTCATCCCAGAAATTAATGTGAAGCATGACTGGGACAAGGACTGAATCTTCTGTCAGTTATAAATACTATTATTATTAATAAGTCTGATACTAATTAGAATAAATACAACACAGTCCTACAAGCTATTGCTTAGAGAGCTGGCATGAACTATTCATTAGTAGTCTTTTGAGTCTTCCAACCAGTTGTAAATCTACCTTACTCTGCTGTCACGCCATCCATATTTCTCCTTATTATCTATAAGGATGTTACAAGTGACTTCATTAAATGCCTTGCTGATGATGAATGCATTTGCTACATGTCTCATCTTTCCTTTTTCTATCAGCTTACTAACAAACTCATTAGAGAAGAGTTATATGCTTGGAAATTTCTTTGCAAACTCATGGTAGTACCTAGTAGTCAACTTTTTTTTTTTTAATGTTTAAACTTGTTTCTTAGAAAATCCTTGTTGGAGAAACTAATACTGTAACCAGTACCCTTCTCTCCTTTATTGACCAATCCCTGGTCTTTTGAGAGGAAGGGAGTAATGTACCCAACTAAAAAAAAAACTACATTCTCCACTTGTTTCAGATACTGGTGGACCATCTGACACATTATGACCCATGAGATATAGGTGCAAGTTGCTGGGTAGAGCTTTGGGGGAAAGCCCCTTAAAGGGTTGAGCTCTAACAGATGGTGGCATCGATTTGCTTATCTTCCCCTTCTTTCTGCCTGGTACACAGAAACTTATGCCAGTCATGGAACAGCCATCTTGGGACCATGAGGGGGCAGTAAGGGAAAGACCAGGTGAATCTCAGAGAGTAAGTACTGATATCCTTGAGCAGCTAAACTGATGCCTGCCTCAGGACTGCTCATGGAATGAGAAAAATAGGCTTCTAAATTGGTTAAGCTAGCCTTTAAGGGTTTTGATTCTAACAGACAAATGTGCTTCCTAGTGATACATCTATCTTGGGATTCTGACCAAATGCACACCACCACTGTAGAGCTTGAAGATTCCATCTTCTTCCAAGATGCAGAATCAAGATTCTCTCTGACAATTTTCTGATTTCCAGTACCACTGAATTCCGCACAATTCCACCATCAACATGCCAGTGATCTTGTTGGCAACTTGTCTTCATGCCCAGGTATGTAATTTATTTAGTCCAGGAAACTTGGCCTCATTTGGAGCAGTTGTTTTCCAATACATTTTTTTGGACTTCAGATCTCCTATGCCAATATTGGTTTCACCCTCTCCAGCCCTCTAACAGCATGCTCATAGACAAAGACGGAAGCCAAGCTCCATTTTCTCTCTGTCGTCCACTTGCCTCCCCACTCCTCCTTCAGCCACAAACACCGAGCCCTGCCCTCATTATCCTTCCAGAAAGAAGAAAAAGTCTGTTTTGTTAATCTTGACATTTCTTGCACGTCTCTGCTCAGTTTAGTCTCCAAACTTTCTTACACAATTCCCGATATATGTTTGCAGATGGAATGAAAGCATCTAAGATATGAACAAACTAATGAATTCAATCAACCATGGAAATACAACAGGGAGTTCTCAGTCATTCAGAGTGCAGGCACAGCTTGGGGTTTTGTTTGTGCTGTATGTACAGAGTGGACTGACTGCACCTCTTGGCCATATTTGTGTAGTCACATTCACTATTCAGAAACACTGGGGAGCCTTAGCAGGATGTATTTGGAAAACAATTGACAACAGAAGCAATTGCCTGAATTTATTATTTCCTGGGTGAGCCATCTCTCTGCCAGGCTGAATCCAAATTCCTTCTCTGCTTTTGCCTTCTAACTAGTTTTCTAGGAGCAGAGGATGGTTCCCTCAAACCCAATCAGAAATACGATAAATGACTTATTAGTGTATATTAAAGGTCCTCATAATCTCTAATTTCAGAAAATACATGTATTAATCAGGTCTCTTTTTGTTGTGTGAAATAGAGCAGGGAATGACAAACCTTTTCAGGTAATGAGTATTTTCAGCTTTACAGGTTGTATGGTCTCCATCACAACAACTCAACTCTGCCATCATTAGCATGAAAGCAGCGATAGACAACAAATAAGCTAGTGAGTGTGGCTGTGTCCCAATAAAGCTTTGCTGATGGACACTGAAACTTGAATTTCATGTATAATTTTCATAGTACATGAAACAGCTCTTCTTTTGACTTTTTTCAACCATTTAAGGACGCCAAAACCATTCTTAGCTTCTGAGGCAGGAGATTGGATTTGACTCTCAGATCATAGTTTGCTGATCCCTGAAACAGAGATAGTCTTAAGACTGGTTCAAAAAAAAGGTTTCCTTCTCTTAAGATGTAGCAAGAAGTCAAGAGAACTGGAAAAGGAAAGTAGAAAGCCATCAGGACTTCAGTCTACGTTATATCAGAGGGTCTCCCCTTGAGGCTCCTCTGTATTGCTCAGAACTTTGACTCCTTAAGTTCAGCCAGCTACTCTTCTGCATTCAGAGCCTCCAAAGATAAATCAACAGACAATCCAACAATGTGGAACACATGCAACAAAGTTGGTTTGCACAAAGCGTTATGGGGCACAACAGGAAGTTAGGAGCTCAATAGCCAAGTTGATGCCATTGATGGTCAGAGGCCTGAGGAAAATGTAGAAGGTTTGGAATGGTCTGTGTAGAGAAGGAGATAGGAATCAGACAGAAGAAACAAAAAACCTCCTGCATATCACTGAAGGCTGAAATGATGTTGAGAGTTTTAGCATCTGGTAGGTGTATTAATTTGGTTGCCTTTGGAAACAAGTGATAGAGAATCTCAAATCAGTTTAAGCACTAAGTTCACTCGAATGTAAGTTTCCTAAGTGCAGGAAATCTATCCATCTTGTTCACTGCTCTGGCCCCAGTTCCTAGGACAATAGCAGTTGCATACATAGTAGGCATCCAGTAAATGTGTTGAATGAGCAAATGAATGATCTCTCATAACAGGAAGTGAACTCCAGGTCTGTTTAACCCAGAAGTTCATTGCCATCATCAAGGACTCAAATTCAAACGTCTATTTTTTTTGGTGAGTAGTCTTTGGTTTCAGGCTAGTTTTTCATGATTGCAAGATGGCCACTACCATTCTGGTCATTATAACCAGACCCCAAAATGCCCAGCAGAATGAGAAATTATCTATTCCATGAGTCTCTTTTAAGAGTGAGCAGAAAAACTTTTCAGAAGCCTCGGCAAACTTCCTCTCAGTTCTATCGACCAGAAATGTATCACATACCAATGTCTAAATTAAACACTGGCAGGGGTAATGGGACCTCTCTGATCGACTTAGACCCCTAGTTCTGTGAATAATTTTGTGCCTCTTTCCCCTGCCCACCAGGGGATATTGGCAAAGTTTTAAGACATATCTGATTGTCATGAGTGGGGAGAGGGTTGCTGGCATCTAGTAAGTAGAAGCCAAGGATGCTACTAAACCATCCTACAATGCATAAGTCAGCCTCTACCACAAGAAAGAAGTATCCAATTTAAAATATCATTAGTGACACAGACGTAGAGAACAGACTTGTAGACACAGACAGGGAAGGAGAGGGTGGGATGTGTTGAGAGAGTATCACTGACCCATTAGTATGTGCACCACCCTGTGTAAAACAGAAAGCTCATGGGAAGCTGCTCCATAACACAGGGGAGCTGGTGCTCTACAATACCCTAGAGGGGTGGAGGGAGACTCGGGAGAGAGGAGATTTATGGGTGACGGATGCATGTTGTTGGATGGCAGAAACCAACACAACCTCAGAAAGCAATTTATCCCCCAATTAAAACAAAATACCGATAGTGTTGTCATGGAGAAACTCTGGTTTAGAGCAGATTCTTCTCTTGGAGCTGGGATGGGAGCTACTTTCCTTAAAACCTATGGCCAGGGAGGGCAGAAAATCTGTATGAAGATAGGCTCTATAAGGCAGGAGGGAGTAAAAAGGAGGTAGAGAAACGGGGAGAAATGGATGTCAGGTAGGCAGTGAGCTGAGTCCACACCAGAGGGATGGACTGGATTTTTCTACTTTAGCAGAGGACCCCAGCAGTCTTTGGAAAGACTTTCTTCTTTAAAGAAATGCAAAGCAAGGAGTTCCTCCCTTCTATAAACAAAATAAAGAGTTCCTGCCTTTTTGGACAAAATAAAAATTGTAACCTGACTGCCATTCACCAGTTCAGTTAAATACACAGGTGGGAAGATTAGGAAGAACTGACATTCACTGATCACCTACTGTGAATGCCAGTGTGGGAGCAGCTAAGATATACGGAAGCCACACCAGACACTTACACAGTTAATTCTATGTCATTCTCACAGCTCCACGGCAAGGCATGAATTTCTGTGTGTATTTTATAGATGACACCCAAGGTGATCCCCCTGTAAGTCAGAGAGCTAGAATTCTCCATCTCATTCTGCACTTGAAATCTCTTTTCTGAGTTTAGGGTGGGGCAGGAGACACAGCATTTTCAGCACAGCTACAGAGAGCTACATGTGCTGACCCCTGACCTGTGCTGCCTTACAGCCTACAGCCTCTCCCAGGGGCCAACAGGCTGGGTCAGAACCCCTCTGGAGAAGCGATCTCCCTCGCCAGAGATCTGCCTTTTTTAATGTCTTCAAAGGTCCAGGAGAATCTCCCCATCTGAAACTCTCTGAATTAACCGATTTTTTTAAGAGACATTTCTTCCTCCTCCCTCCTTAGCACATACTCAGCTTTTACATCATTCTGCTTTCTTTGTCTGATTGGGGGGGAAGGGTGGCGGGCGAACCAGGAGTGATGGGAAATAGAGCCAAAAATTTTCTGAAATTTTCCTGGAAGACAGTATTCAGCTATTAGAGAATGTTCACCTATTTGCTGTTGAAAATCTTCCCTGAGAAGCCCCCTCTGACTGCCTGGGATTAGGATTCAGCCTGGGTCTCTCCTGGCAAATGTGCTGGAGAGAGAGAAGGGGCCCGGGCTCAGCTGTCCAAACAGAGGGGAACTGAATGCCTTTGTCCCTGACAAGGCCGCTGAGCACCATGGTGATTTTCTGCTCTCACCCACGGGTGTTACAAAGGCTCTCTCCCTCCCTCTTTCTTCCCTCTGACTCTTGTGTTTGATTTGGAAAGAGGAGGGGCCTGTGGTAGGTAGGCTGCAGGTTTGGGACTGGGTCTTAGAATGTTCTAACAAGAAAGGAAAGGGGACGTAATGATTATGCATGCTGGGTCCCATCGAAGTGTGTGATTCGACCCTTGTGGTAAATGCAACCGTGTGCTGCTGCTTTTACTATGATTTGGGGGCACATTCTTACAACAAAAATTGTACTCAATGGAAAACCAGGAGCTTTTGACACAATTCTTTGGGCTTGAATTATCTCACCTATAATAAACCTCACTTCACAGGGTCAGGGTGGGAAATCAAATGAAATATAAGTTTCTAGGTTTAAAATACGCTGTTATATAGGTTTCTTGGCAAATTCATTTGTATTGAGGTTTCATGATTGGGGCTCAGTATCACACATCTCATTGAAATATTTTCCTGGCGTGCCCCTGTGTTAGTGATCTTTTATATCAAAATATATAAAAGTGGCTTGCTGTATTAACCAACTACCACATAGTATGGCAGTCCACCGTTTTAATTACCCATGATTTTATGGGTCAGTGAATTAGGCTGGGTGCAGGTGGGTGGTTCCACGTTGGTTTTGCCTGGGGGTCACTTCATGCAGCTGCGTTCCTGTGGTGGCAGCCTTCTGTAAATGGGATGGTCTGAGAGGGCTTCCCTCATGTTGGTGCTGGCTGTTGACTGGGGCCACCACCTCCAGAAGGCTAGCCTGGGCTTTGTTTGGTAGATGGGTTCCAAAAGCTGCGAGAGAGAAGGCACGCACCAACGTGCAAGCCCAAGCTTCAGTTTTCCTCACATTTGCTAAGGTCTGTAGATGTGAGAAAGTCACAGGGAGTCAACGGGGGTGGGAGGAAGGATGCGGGAAGCCTAATTCCCGGAGCCATTCCTGTCATGGTCTGCCAGTCCCCTTCTTCCCGGACATCCTTTCTTCTCACCAGATCTCCCAGAAGTGCACTAGTTGTTCGATGGATGTAAACCTCAGTTTACAAAACTCAGTTTGGCTGAACTCAGCATCACTTTGTAGAACCTCCCCCACCTTCTTCCTGGATGATAGAAATTTAAATTTTATTTTTAGTTGCCTCTCTTACCCCACTTCCTGAAAGTCCGACCCAAGTTCCAGAGTTGGGGAGGCATTATCTGCTCTGGGTTTTCACCTCTCCATGATGGCATTTGTGGGCTGTTCTGGCTCTTCAACGAAAGATCCATGCAGCCGCCTTGTGGTCTGGCCACCAGCAGCTACTTTTCTGTCCCTTTGTAACTCACTCAATTATTCCATCACTGCTACTCCCACTGGGCTGTGGGAATCAGGTGACGACTGTTTGAGGCCCTCTCCAATACACTAGGCAGCTGTTTCCTTTCTGAGATCTTTTGGGTTCCACCCAGGAAACAAGACTGGGGGTTCCCTCTCTCCATTTCCTCCAGTTCTCTGGAGCATATACCCTACCCTGAGCTCAGTCTGACTGAAGGATAAACAAGCCCCTTCTCCAGAGACCCATCATGTTCATGCACTTATCCTTTCCCTCCCAGCCTCCCCACTCAGGGACTCTTTCTAGTTAGAGGTAAGCTTGGCCTGGCTCTTTCTCACCTGTCCCTCATCTACTGGTCAAGCCCAGAATTCTCCCTGTTACTCCTGAGCACTAGCTTTCTTTACTCAGAAGAAGGTACTGGAATTGAGGGAATGGAGTTTTATTGTGGTCTGTATGGTCCTTCTTTGGCCCATAAGACCCAAATGGCCTTATGTTAAAACATAAAGGGCCATGTCAAGATTGGCTTAATTACTCTGGCGAATGACTGAAGAAGAGGCAAAGGTATACACTACTGTATATTAAACAGATGACTAATGAGAACCTACTCTACAACACAGGGAACTCTATTCAATGCTCTGTGGTCACCTAAATGCGAAGAAAATTTAAAAAAAAGAGGGGATATGTGAATACATAGAGCTGATTCACTTTGCTGCACAGCAGAAACTAACACGACATTGTTAAGCAACTATACTCCAATAGAAACTATGAAAAAGAGGCAAAGGAAGCATTTACTGAGTACATATGTTCAAGGCATTAGACTAGATTCTTTCATAGGATTCAACTATTATCAAAGGCTTCCCAGGTGGTGCTAGTTGCAGAGAACCCTCCTGTCAATGCAGAACCCTCCTGCTAATGCATCTCTTTAGGCCAATGCAGGAGACCTAAGAAACTCCGGTTCCATCCCTGGGTTGGGAAGATCCCCTGGAGGAGGAAATGGTAACCTACTCCAGTATTCTTGCCTGGAGAATCTGCATGGACAGAGGAGCCTGGCAGGCTACATTCCATGGGGTCTCAAAGAGTCAGACACAACTGAAGCTACTTAGCATGCAGCAGATTACATTATCATAGCCCCACAAGTAGGTATTAGTATCCTCGTTTTGAAGGACAAGGAATGTAGAGCTCAGAATGCTCATGCACCTTGCCTGAAGCCACAGAGCCAGTCAATGGCAGAGACAGATCTTGATCTGAGATTGTCAGAGCAAACAAAACATTTTCCAACATCCTGCAACCAACGTAGGTGGATGACAGTGTTCTCACGGTGCACAGATTCCGTAAGTTATAAATACCTCCAGGTCTCTGAGCTGTCTCTCTTTTCTGGGCTGGGGATGCAAACCAAGGAGGGATGGAAACTTTGATGTATGGTTGTGTTGTGATGCATTAATGTGTGAGACTCCCTGAGGTCTGAGTTCAGCCCTGGGAAATGGAAGCAGCACAGCATCTCCCCTGTGAGTTGCGCTTCTTAGTCGGGGAGAGAATTAGCCCTCCGGGGCTCCAATGTCCCCCTCATCTCTAGGACCATCAACAGCCACACCCTTGCCCATGCGATGTCTCTCCAAACCCATCCTCCACTCACAGCCCGCAGCAACAGCCAGCCTGCCCCTCTTTGTTTAAGAGGTACTAACGATATTTCCATTCAGCACATCTTTTAGAAAATGTCCTGACAGCTTTACTACTTTGGCTTCTTTACGGGGCAGTGGAAGAGCGAGAGCAGGAGAAAATCAATAGCAGGCAATGGAGAGGGCAGGAGAATGCTTCCTGCCTCTGCCCCCGCTCTCCTTCACTGCCCCCTGCCCCCGCTGCAGTCAGAGCTAAGGGCACTCAGGTTTAAAAGCATGCTGCCCAAGACCTGCAGGGCATCAAGAATGGAGCTGACCCACTCTACAGAGACTACAGGGAAAGGTCATGACCACAGATTTATTTGCTCAGGACTTCCAGGCTGCTGAGAAGGGAGTTGGGCTTCGGCCTGGGGTGATGAAGAAAGAGTCTCTGGAACAAAATGGTTGGCCCCTCTTTCCAGAAGGAATAGAGTGAGGATGTAAAAGAGACAGCAGTATCCTTTGAGGCAGGAGTGATGCGATGGCTGGTCCGCAGAAAGCCAGGATAGGTAACAAAGCTAGGCTGACACACTTTAGAGAGCTGAGTGGTCTACTGGAAGGCCGACAGAGTTTCTTCATGCTGGCTGTCCACATCAGGAAGGGACTACTTTTTAAGTAGTATCCTTGGTGGACAATGAGCCCCTGCTCCACCTGGATCCCCTCTGTAGACACAGCATCCTAGTGGCTGGGGTGTTGAGTGCAACCCTGAAGCTGAGCCAGCCCCAGGGGAGAGATACCAAACTGACAGATGGTTGGAGAAGAGTAAATAGTAGCCTACAACCCCTTCTTAAGCAGAACTCCCAAGAGAAGAAAGTAATTTCCATCATGGCTTATGATGAATTCCCAAGCAGCTCTACTGCTGTGTGCTAAATGAATAAGTGACTGTTAAGTGGAATTGCCCTTTTGTGACTATTACTATCTAGTGCAAATTTCCTGCCAAAGGGCTGTGCCAGCTTACATTGTCACAGGAAATGGGACCTGCTTCCCTATAGACTTGGGTATTCTTATTTTAAACAATTTTGCCTGAGTTAATACCATTCTCATTTTAATTTGCATTTCTTTGCTTATTAGTGAGGCTAAATGCTATTTTCCCAGATTTGTGTTCCTTTTTGAGTGACTCTATAACCTGATTATGAAAATGGGGGAGAGAAGTTCCCTTGAGACACCAGTGAGAAGAGAAGGGTAAGAAAGGAAAAAGGAAAGATTGGAGAAAGAGAAAGCTCCTTAGACTAAAGTTGGAGTAGGACAAAACACACAGAATCTGGAGTCACTTCCCCCAATTTCCCATTTCAACTGCAACTCTACCACTTTATACGTATGTGACCTTGGGCAAATCACTTAATTTTACCCATAAAATAGATAATAGTTCTTGATTCATAAGACATTATAAAGATTAAATAAATTAATGTATGAAAAGTACCTCAATTAACAATGAAAAAGTACCTCAGCCTAATAATTACTATAATAATTATTATAAATACATCATTGCTATACATATAAATATATAATTTGTAAATAATACATTTGTTTTTCTATTAATATAATTATTATCCAAGCACTAACCTAGACAGTTTGCACAGGTACCTAAGATGATAGAATAAAGCAGAAAGACAATGAGTGGAGTATCTGAAACTGGACACACCTGGAAATGAATCTTGAATCTGCTAAATACTTACTATGTTATCTAAACACTTAAAGATTCAATTTTCTCATTTATCAAGTCAGAATAAAAATAACTGGCTAGTCCAGGTTCGATGCAGGATACAGGATGCTTGGGGCTGGTGCACTGGGATGACTCACAGGGATGGTATGGGGAGGGAGGAGGGAGGGGGGGTTCAGGATTGGGAACACGTGTACACCCGTGGTGGATTCATGTTGATGTATGGCAAAACCAATACAGTATTGTAAAGTAATTAGCCTCCAATTAAAATAAATAAATTTAAATTAAAAAAATAACTGGCTAGCAGAATGTATGCAAAAATTAAGTAGCATAGGCAAGAGCCCTCAGCACAGTGCCTGGCAAGTATCAGTTGAAGCTGTAGTAGTTGGAACTGCAACTAAAATTCAGAAAGTGTTGTTGTGCCAGACTGTGTATTTAAAAACCTTCCTGTATCTTATTTTAATCATTATGAAACATTGTGAAGTAGGTGTTATATCCACTTTGTATTGGGTTGGCCAAAAAGTTTGTTCAGGTTTTTAAGTAATAGCCTACTGGAAAACCAAGTGAACTTTATGGCCAACTCAACAGATGAGCCAACCGAAGCTTAAGTAGAACTACATGACTTGTGCTAGGTCACATACCTTACAAGTGACAAGAGTTAGAATTTGAACCTCAAACTCTTCCACTGTCTCCACTTATTTTCAGTAACCTCCTTCATAAGCACTTTTAAAAATTATTGTAATTCTTACTAATGCAATATTCCATCTTTGGTTTTCCCACTTGTCACCTAGAATCACTGTTGGCTACGTCTGTCTTCCTCTCTAGATCATGAACCCCTGGAGTCTTCTCTTGTCTCTATTCCCATAGTCCTCTCCCATAGTCCCTAGTGCAGTGCCCACCCCAAAGCACATGGTCCATCTCATTGAATATGCAGTCTTCCTAGCCTACCATCCCACTTCCATACCAGTCCTTGTCCACACAGCCTGGGTCCTGCACTCCCTTTCTGCACACTCTGCTCCCAGCTTGTGCCCACAACCGTTCCACCTGCAGCAACACCTGGCCCAGTTGGAGTCCCATGTTCTAGGGCTCAGCCTCAACCTCTCACTGCTTCTCCACAGACTGAGGTGGCCCCTCACCCCGGCTCTACTACTAGCCTCTGCCTCTATCCCTATCTTCTGCTCACCTGCCTGGCACTTTCTGTGTATCCCCAGCCCACTTCCATGGTAGAGGAGAAGAGATGGCCTTAATGGTGTGGGGAGTTCTCGTTCACCTTGCTGGCACTTGGGCTAGTGCCTGGCCCAGGGTTACAATGCCAACCCCAAGCATGTGCCAGTTAAGAGGATTTTTCAACAGCTTTCATCTCAAGCCCAGTGAAGTGAACATCCTACAAGTACTAGGGAAGCCAACTAGGAAGGATGCATTCAACTGACTCTAATCCTATTGATTGACATTTTATATTTCAGACTTAATGGCTACATAGCCTTTACACTTAAAATGAAATCTATCTCAGCAGCACTTATTGGGGTACCAGCTTCGTGCCCTGCGTGTGTAGGCCACTCGGATGACAGTGATTAAAAACACCTAGCCCTTGTTCTTGGGCTGCTCTCATTCGCCTGGTCCATATTCAGATTGGTTCAAGTTCATTGTGGTGCTGGTTGTCTTATACATAATTATATTTTACTTATAGGTTTTTATTTCAAAAAATCCCCTGGAGACCCATACCATCTGCCTGGATTACCTTTCTAGCACTTCACTCAGTGCCATGAGCCTGAAGACAATTAATATAAGCTCTTTGATGATATGAACTTCCTGGAAGCTTCAGGCATTTTCTTTCAGTCATCCTAGCTGGTGTCTTAATGTGATAATAGGTTGGTTGATTTTTATGTGAGTCTTAATTACTCGTCAGATGTCCAACTTGAAATTCAATTCCAGTTCCACCAACCATATGACCTTGGGCAGGTTTTTTAACCTTTCTGAACCTCAGTTTCCTCATCTGTTAAAATAGAAATAATAAAACCAACCATGCAGGTTTGATGTGATAATCAAATTAAATAGAATTCTAGCCAGAATGTTAGATATCCCTAAAATTTTATTTGGTTAATTTTGTTTCAACACGTACTATGGTCTGGATTCTGTATTAGTCCCTGGGAATTCTAAGACAGTCCCTGCCCACCACCATCCAGTACCCAACCAGCTAAAATCCACTGGTGAACAGAGATCGAGGTAAGCAAGCAGTTATGATGCAGACAGATCTCTAAGAGAAGTTCTTCAGAGACAGAAGGGAATTAATATTTATGACGCATTGACTATTTGAGTGTGAGGGACCCTCCAGAGAATCACTGTGGTGTGTTTGTATGCGGGTTTCTCATTTTGGACTTTGCCTTCTCTGTGGCCGGGTTCCTTGAATGTCTGACTTTCCTGCAACAAGTACAGAGAAGCCAGTCTTGATTCTTCCCTCCAGAGCAACCGCATCCCCAAGAACAGCAGGGAATGCTGATGACCACTTAACACATTCAGAAACCATCAGCTCAATCTGGGGCCAGATAAATATGCAGAGAAAGTCTCCCTGTGGACCATTCCCCTGAATGCTTTTCCCAGCCCTGCTGTCTTCTTGCTGCCCAGTAACCCGTTGCCGTGGGAGACAAGTGTACTTAGTGTGACAAGTCACACTGCACCCTGAGCCTCCCCAATCCCATGTCAAGCTGACCCTAATGCACCAGCAACTCCCAAGTTATGGAGGACAGAACACAATTATGTTGAAATGCATCACACATTTCTATGAGCTCTTCTCTTGCATAATGTTATTGCCTTCTCCGCTCCTTGCAGGAGCCTGCAGAGGCATGGATCTTCCCAGGCTAATACCTCTATGGATGCCTGGGTTGATTCCTTTGTTGCTACCCCTATCTCCTGGGTGTCAGGTTCCAAACTCACCCCAATATCAGCCTAGATGGGCCCCTTTCTTGATGAGACAAGAGACACTTAAAGAATACAAATCACTGTGCTGCATTAGGCTTCCCAGCAGCCCTGGAGATGGAGGGAGAAGAGATAAGCAGAGGCCAGCTATTAAGACTTTGGTTGTTAATATCAATAGATAGAATTCACATAAAAGGAGGCAAACAAGCTTAGCTCTCTGCAGTTTAGCCTGACTGTTTCAAATTGCAACAATTGGCAGCCTTTATATATCACATGCCCTTGTAATGGTTTGCTTACAGAGTTTATTAAGGATAATACAATAACTTATGAGGAGAGCTTACCAATAGCTGAGAAAAGAAGAGAAGTGAAAGGCAAAAGAGAAGAGGAAAGATATATCCATCTGAATGCACAGTTCTAAACAATAGCAAGGAGAAACAGGAAAGCCATCCTAAGGATTGATGCAATGAAATAGAGGAAAACAATAGAATGGGAAGGACTCGAGATCTCTTCAAGAAAATGAGAGATACCAAGGGAACATTTCATGCAAAGATGGGCACAGTAAAGGACAGAAATTGTTTGGACCTAACAGAAGCAGAAGATATTAAAGAAGAGGTGGCAAGAATACACAGAACTATACAAAAAAAGACCTTCATGTCCCAGATAACCACCATCGTGTGAAAACTCACTTCAAGCCAGACATCCTGGAGTGCAAAGTCAAGCGGGCCTTAGAAAGCATCACTACAAAAAAAGCTAGCTAAGGTGATGGAATGCCAGCTGAGCTGTTTCAAATCCAAAAGATGATGCCATGAAGGTGCTATACTCAATACACCAGCAAATTTGGAAAACAGCAGTGGCCACAGGACTGAAAAGTCAGTTTTCATTCCAATCCTAGAGAAAAGTAATGCCAAAGAATGTTCAAACTAGCACACAATTGTGCTCATCTCAAGTGCTAGCAAAGTAATACTCAAAATTCTCCAAGCAAGGCTTCAACAGAACATGAACCATGATGTTCAAGCTGGATTTAGAAAAGGCAGAGGAACCAGAGATCAAATTGCTAATATCTGATGATCATAGAAAAAGCAAGAGAATTTCAGAAAGACATCTATTTCTGCTTTATTGACTATGCCAAAGCCTTCAACTGTGTGGATCACAACAAACTGGGAAATTCTTCAAGAGATGGGAACACCAGACCACCTTACCTGCCTCCTGAGAAACCTATATGCAAGTCAAGAAGCAACAGTTAGAACCAGACATGGTACAATAGACTGGTTCCAAACTGGAAAAGGAGTACATCAAGACTGTATATTTTCAGTCTGCTTATTTAACTTATATGCAGAGTACATCATGTGAAATGCCAGGCTGGGTGAAGCACAAGCTGGAATCAAGACTGCCGGGAGAAATATCAATAACCTCAGATATGCAGATGACACCACCCTCATGGCAGAAAGCAAGAACTAAAGAGCCTCCTGATGAAAGTGAAAGAGGAGAGTGAAAAAGCTGGCTTAAAACTGAACATTCAAAACATGAAGATCATGGCATCTGATCCCATCACTTCATGGCAAATAGATGGGGGAAACAATGGAAACAGGGAAAGACTTTATTTTGGGGGGCTCCAAAATCACTATAGATGGTGACTGCAGCCATAAAACTAAAAGATACTTATTCCTTGGAAGAAAAGCTATGACCAAACTAGATAATATATTAAAAAGCAGAGACATTACTTTGCCAACCAAGGTCTGTATAGTCAAAGCTATGGTTTTTCTGGCAGTCATGTATGGGCATAAGAGTTGGACAATAAAGAAAGCTGAGTGCTGAAGAATTGATGATTTTGAGTTGTGGTGTTGGAGAAGACTCTTCAGAGTCCCTTAGACTTCAAGGAGAGCCAACTGGTCAGTTCTAAAGGAAATCAGTCTTGAATTTCATTGGAAGGACTGAAGCTGAAGCTCCAATACTTAGGCCACCTGATGCCAACAGCTGACTCATTGGAAAAGACCCTGATACTGGGAAAGATTGAAGGCAGGAGGAGAAGGGGGTGACAGAGAATGAGATGGTTGAATGGCATCACTGACTCAATGGACATGAGTTTGAGCAAGCTCCAGGAGTTGGTGATGAACAGGGAAGCCTGGCATGCTGCAGTCCATGAGGTTTCAAGGAGTTGGACACAGCTGAGCAACTGAACTGAACTACAAGTCAAGTGCCTGATGTATGTTTGTTTCATTTAATGCTATGATGTAAGCGCTTGGATTAGCCCCTTTACAGATTAGGCATCTGAGGTTTAAAAATTGTGATTCTTTTGTTCAAGTCACAGTTGGGGAGGCAGCATTCAAACCCAGGATGTCTACCTTCAGATGACACACTCAACTCTTGCATGATATTGATGGTAGAGAAGCAGCCGAGGAGCATGATATGGTGATCAGGACCCCCCAGCTCTGCCACTTACCACCTGCATGGCCTCGAGCAGCTTAATTAAGTCCTCTATAAAATGATGATGATAATATCTACCTCATATTGCAGCAGTAATAGTCAAGGGTTTAATATACATAAAATATTTAGCACCATGCTTGGCACAAGGGCTTCCCTGGTGTCTCAGCTGGTAAAAAATCCGCCTGCAATACAGGAGACCTGGATTTGATCCCTGGCTCGGGAAGATCCCCTGGAGAAGTGAACTGCAACCCACTCCAGTATTCTTGTCTGGAGAATTTCATGGACAGAGAATCCTGGTAGGCTACAGTCCATGGGGTCACAAAGAATCTGACACAACTGAATGACTAACACTTTTACTTTTTGGCACAGAATAAGGATCCGATACATGTTAGTTATTTTTATAAACAGTAAGTCTCTCCAAGTTAAGGGCTTAATCTCAGTCCTCTTTGAATCTAAAGCATAGTGCCAAGTACATAATAGAACTGGATTCAATATTACTGGAATAAATTATTAAGAGATTAATCATTATAGAAAAGGGCTATAATTGAACATTGTTTTTATGAGTGTCTCATTATTATAAAATGCTGTCATTTAGTTTAATTTGGTATAAGATCTGAGTTAAAACAGCAAGAAAATTTGACCCAACAATTACACTCCTAGGTATGTACTCAAGAGAAATGAAAGCACGTGTCCACACAAAAACTTGTATGTGATTGTATATAGCAGTGTTATGATGGTTGGAAAGGGGAAAACAACTCAACTGTTCATATCAAAGATTGACTGGATAAGCAAAATGTGGTATAGCCATACCATGGAGTATCACTCAGGCAGAAACAGGAATGAAGTGCCCTTAAGTGCTACCACAGGGATGAGCCTTGAAAACATGATTCTAAATCAAAGAAGCAATCATTACAGACCACATCTTCTAAATCCTATCTATGTGACATGTCTAGGAAAGGCAAATCTATAGAGACAGAAAGTAGATTGACCATTACTTGGGACTAGGAGGATAAGGGTTTGGGTGAGAGTGATAACTGAAGGTGATGGGGTTTCTTTGGAGGGGGTATCATTAAAATGTCCTAAAACTGACTGTGGTGATGGTGTCACAACCCTGTGAATATATGAAAAACTATTGAATACTACACTTAAAAGGGTCAATTGTATGTGAATTCTATTTCAATAGATAAAGCTGTTACCAAAGAAAAATCAATAAATTGATGTCTCCACATTAGAAACTCAACACCACTGAGTTCTTCAGTCTTAACTAGGTTTCCTGTTCTGCCCATGCGTGGATTCAGGAAGCCTCAGCCTCCACCATATACATTTACCCCACAATATACAATATACCTGCACAATGTATATCCTCACCAAGGAAGACTTCTCTGGTGGCTCAGATGGTAAAGAATCTGCCTGCAATTCAGGAGACCTGGGTTTGGTCCCTGGGTCAGGAAGATCCCCTTGAGAGGAGAATGGCTACCCACTCCAGTATTCTGGTCTGAAGAATTTCATGGACATAAGAACCTGGAGGGCTACAATCTGTAGGGTTGTAAAGAGTTGGACATGACTGAGTGACTAACACATGGAAGACCAAGGGGATATGAAAAGACCAAATGCCTGTCATTATTTAAGATGAAATGGAAAAAATTAATAATTATTTTTATAGTCTGGTCCAGCTGCCCCTCAGATGCTTCTTTTTTGTCTCCTGTACAGCTCTGTTGGGCAGGATGAAAAGCTGGTGACCTGGTCAAACCAATGCAGAAGTACGAGGTGTCAAATGAAGCTGCAGCCTGATCTTTCCAAATTAAATGCAAGCTCCAAAGCCAGAAATCAAGGGTAGAAAGTCTAAATATCAAGTCTATTAATCATTTGCAAGCCTCTTCCCTCCACGATTTTGTCTGAGAAACAAACAAAAACCCAGTGGTCTGGCATACTCACTGCATCCTTCGTTTTAATGATGTTTTTCAAAACTTGAGCAAATTGCTGATGGAAAAGAGAGAAGTCAGGATTCTAATTAAGCTGTCCCAGTTTAAAAAGTTGTAGAAAGTTGCCAACAGGATTGCAAACCTATAGGTATTTAAAAGTGTAAACAGAGGAGAAATAATGTTTGGAATTCATGAGAGTCACTAGGAAGGTCTGTAATTACAACTGAGACTGAAATGTAATTTTATCACGTGGAGATCTTGTTCTTTGCTCCACTTTTCACCAGTGATGCTCTATATAGATATACTCCTAAGGGAGAAACCTTAGGCAGAAGGCAAAAAATAAAAATTACATTTTCCCTTTTCCCGAGAACTTTTATTACTGTTAATTCAAACTCAAATAAATATTTATTCAGGTAGTAGTATTGAGATTTACAGATGAAATGCTGCTTTCACTAAATAAGGAGTATGGACTTTTGTTGAGTGTCCTCAGCTACTCACAAGTTTCAGTTCATTTAATCCATTCAGCTACCTTAATGAGGCCAGTACTATTGATTATTACCTTTATTATGACTATTATTAAATTATATTTTCCAGATAAAGAAAGTAAGACAGAGAGAAGTAGTTTGTCCTGGATTGTGCACCTAGCATAAATGATAGAGCTGAGATTTAAACCCCGTTGGACTCTAGAGCCATATTTGTAATAATTTATTCTGTCTATCCAATAAACAGTCCTTAATTTTACTCTTGATGCTTCTACTCTGAAAAGTTGAACATGTGAGAACATTGGAAAGAAATATTATTGTGTGCAATATCTTTTTTTTTTTACTATGTGTTACCATTTTCCTTACTTAATACAAGAGAGTTCTCTTGCTTAGGAGTTTCCTTAAGCAAGAGAGTTCCAGAAAAACATCTATTTCTGCTTTCTTGACTATGCCAAAGCCTTTGACTGTGTGGATCACAAGAAACTGTGGAAAATTCTGAAAGAGATGGGAATACCAGACCACCAGACCTGCCTCTTGAGAAATCTGTATGCAGGTCAGGAAGCAACAGTTAGAACTGGACATGGAACAACAGACTGGTTCCAAATAGGAAAAGGAGTATGTCAAGGCTGTATATTGTCACCCTGCTTATTTAACTTGTATGCAGAGTATATCATGAGAAACGCTGGGCTGGAAGAAGCACAAGCTGGAATCAAGATTGCCAGGAGAAATATCAATAACCTCAGATATGCAGATGACACCACCCTTATGGCAGAAAGTGAAGAGGAACTAAAAAGCCTCTTGATGAAAGTGAAAGAGGAGAGAGAAAAAGTTGGCTTAAAGCTCAACATTCAGAAAACGAAGATCATGGCATCTGGTCCCATCACTTCATGGGAAATAGATGGGGAAACAGTGGAAACTGTGTCAGACTTCATTTTTTTGGGCTCCAAAATCACTGCAGATGGTGATTTCAGCCATGAAATTAAAAGACGCTTACTCCTTGGAAGAAAAGTTATGACCAACCTAGATAGTATATTCAAAAGCGGAGACATTACTTTGCCAACTAAGGTCTGTCTAGTCAAGGCTATGGTTTTTCCAGTGGTCATGTATGGATGTGAGAGTTGGACTGTGAAGAAAGCTGAGCGCCAAAGAATTGATGCTTTTGAACTGTGGTGTTGGAGAAGACTCTTGAGAGTCTCTTGGACTGCAAGGAGATCCAACCAATCCATTCTGAAGATCAGCCCTGGGATTTCTTTGGAAGGAATGATGCTAAAGCTGAAACTCCAGTACTCTGGCCATCTCATGCGGAGCTGACTCTTTGGAAAAGACTCTGATGCTGGGAGGGATTGGGAGCAGGAGGAGAAGGGGATGACAGAGGATGAGATGGCTGGATGGCATCACTGGCTAGATGGACGTGAGTCTGAGTGAACTCTGGGAGTTGGTGATGGACAGGGAGGCCTGGCGTGCTGCGATTCATGGGGTTGCAAAGAGTCGGACACGACTGATTGACTGAACTGAACTGAACTACTTAATACACGGGTATTGTGTAGCTTCTGGGTGCAAGGCGGGGTCCTTAGCTAGCCTCAAGGTGAGATGTGCCTCAGGGACTCACCCATGCTATTCTGCTGGCCCACATGCCCTGCCCTTCCCTTCCTCTGCGTCACCTGCTCAGCTTGTCATGTGCCAGCTTAAAACATCACTTCTCAAACACGCTCTTTTTGACTTCCCCTTCACTTGCTCCTCTGTTATATATTCACTTATCTCTTACACTTTTCCTTTGTAACACTTTCTAAGTTTATAACCAAATGTGTTTTCCCAGCTAGAAGGCAAGTTCCCTGAAGGCAGAGTGGGTGTCTGGCTTGCTCACTACTGTTTCTTTTGTGATTGGCAGAGAATTTGCTGTGTTCATATTGAACAGCAAATGAATAAAGGAAAGGATGAGACATCGGCCGTGCCCTTGTGCTGCTTACATTTTGGTAGAGTCACATACAAGTGCACACCTACAAGGAAGGAGAGGGATGTAGAAGGAGGAGGAGCTCAGAGAAGGGACTTATCAAAGTCACGACATTTGATCTGGCCCTTGGAGGAGGGGCTGGCATTTCAGATGAAGAAAAGCCAAGAACAAACCTCGGATCCCAGCGAGCACAACCTGCTGAGTAGACTGCTGTGGTGTATTATACTTATTTAGAAAATAAAGTAAGAAAAGAGTGAAACAGCAAATGTTGCTTTCCTTTCCCCTGAAATCATTTAGGTATAGACTGTCTTTGGGGACCTAAAAACAAATGGAATTGCTTAGCTTGAAAATAGCTATCTTCACACACTGACGAAAATTATAGAAGCCAAGATATAAGATATAATATGTGCCTTTGACCCAGATACCATCCCTCACTGAGAGGAAAAAGAGCCATGAATTTCTGAGAAGAAATGGGCTAGGTGTCTCCTTTGTTTTTCTGTCTCTCCATTTCCTATTCTCAGTGAGGAGCGTGAGATTGCAGAATTTCTCAGCCAAATTGTGAACAGTCTCTTAAAAACCAGTCTGTCACTTTTTAAGCTCAAAATCAATAGAGGAAATCACACAAAGATCAATAGATCTGACTCCATGAAAATTTAAAACTAGTCTATATCAAAACTCACAAAACCTAAATGAAAGGCAATCTGTAAACAGAAAAATATTCACAATTGTAATGGCAGATCAACTCGAGTCCAGTTCAACACACACCAACTGTTTGTTCCTGTGTAACTAGAGCTATCAGTTGCAGGGCGCTTCAGAGCTCAGTTAGACACTGTTGGTTCTTATCGGGGTCCGCTGACAGAAGGATGTACCGATGGACCGCTCCCATGCACAGTTGTAAGAGCACAAGGAACTCTGGGGAAAGAGGACGTACACTTAACGCAGCCTGAGGAGGTTCATGGAAAGTTTCCTGAAGGGTGTCCTCGGACTGATGAAAGTAGAGGAGAACTTATGAGGGGGAGAGGTGCAGTGTATTTAAAGCAATGAGAAAAATGGATGAAGACAGAGGGCCGTGAGACTACTTGGCGTGTGTATATTGGGGGTGGTTATAAATTCTTCAGGGTTCTGGAATGAAGTGAAATGTTGAGAGTGATAGGGATGAGACTGGACAGATAAATAAGGACTACTTTTTAAAGAAAAGTTTGTACTTTATCCTATAGCTGACAGAATACCATCAAAGCATATAACAAAGGCCAGGACAGGGTGAAGTTAAAAGTCAGTCTCACAGGTCAAGGAACTAGTTAGGATTGCATAGAGCTCATGGCACAAGCACTTTAAATTGGCAAGTCCAGTGAGGTGGGGATTTTGAAGTGAGATTTGAGCACACTCTTAGTTTTAACTGCTGATTCACAGCCTTACCTTGCAGGAGTTGATATTTCCTGGAGCAGGCAACTAAATTATGCTTGCTTGGTCTCGGGATGGTTGATCATAGACACAGGAAATTGTGCCTGATCCGAAAGTTGTTTAACATAGGAACAGGAAGTTGGGTTGGTTTCAGTACAGAAACCTACTCAGTGCTGTCTTGCTTCAGCACCCTACTCCCAACCCAACTTCATGATATTTTGGGTGAATAAGTCTGACATTTTTTTTTACAAATGCATTTGGGAAATGGGATTATTGTGACCCTGACATGGCCTGGTTTCATGAAACAAATGGGCTGTAGAATTAGACCAACAGCTATGGACAGAGAGTAAGGCTTCCTGCACTGTGGGTGAGGTCGAGTTTCCATGGGCAGTGAGCGGAGTGCTGATCTCAAGATGAAAGGAGTAAACTGGTACCCTGGGGAGACATAGTGGGATCCTTTGGGAATAGTTCAACTTGTTGTTCTTTTCCCATAGATCATCTGAGTCATTTTTGGTGTACTAGTAAACATCTTCCTCTCCTTTATTAAGATAACTTTTGGACACCCCAACATGGAGCTTTGAAAGTGAGGTCTTAGGAATTAGAGGTTTGAGCAGCAAAAAGAAAGGCAGTCTTTGCAACATGATTCATCCACTGATGCCAGGATGGGAAGGTGGCATGAAGGTGAGAAAGGACCGGAGAACCAGAGATGGGAGAGGCAGGAAGTGTGCACCAGGTCCAAATAGCTGTCACATAGAGGCCAAGAACAAGCTCCTCCCCTTTCCCCAAATACATTAGAAGAAGGCTGAGCTTGAGAATGGCAAGCTGACACTTGTGTTGCCTTTGTATTACTAGTAAAAATATAAAAAATGTGAAAACCAAAATGAGACCTTTTGAAAAAAAATTTATTCTAATTCTGCATCTATTTTATGCAGTAAGGCAGAAAGAACTAGATTAAAATGAGCAAGAATAGCCTACAAGATCCTTAATTGATAAAGGATGAAGAACTCATTTAATTGGTGACTGTCTTGAATAATATGCACTGGAAAGTGTATAATCTAAAGTAGCACACAAGTAAGAAAAATAACCAAGGAAATAAGAAGTAGTCAAGAAAAGTTCCATAAATTAAATCATAGTTTGAAAGGATAAAGTCATGTTAACACTCATTACCATATTTTAATTTCATGGTGATTAAAATTATAATGTAGCATGTATTACCACTTAATTGATCTGCCAACATCAAGTATTTGCAAGGATTTTTTTTGTTGTAGTTCTCCGAAGTCATAAACTATCTATTCTTTGCTGCATAATTTCGGAAGTAATTTCAAACCATAAATATTTCTTTTTATTAAAATTCTCAGGAAATTAGAGCCTCAGTAACTACTTATTTATATCTGCTTTGGCAAGAAGCCAGGACATTCGTTTTCTTATATTTTGAATTCTACAAAATTAAAGTGCTAAAGAATATTATCTATTAATCTTGCTTCCTTTTATGACAGCTTTACAGTTTAATAGCAATGTTCAGATATCTAAGGATGACTAG